>NC_051154.1:304531756-304761414 GCF_013339745.2 Dermacentor silvarum
ACTGAATCAGGAACAGAAAACCAGTGACCGCCTCTCGCAGAGACGTCGCCGAACCTTCCCTTGAGCTGCGGCTAACCGCACCGTGATGTGCGGTCTGCGGGAACGGCCCGTCTCTCGCCGCGGTCCCATGCCCATTGGCGCGAGACGTCGGCTGCGAGGGCTGTTGTGCCCAAACTCGCGCGCCCACAATCCTGGAATTGGCCCGGGCGGGAACAAGAGCGACCTGTTTGGTCAGCAGCTCCGGGCAGACCCGCCTCGGTCTCGATATATAAAGGCCCATTGTTCCGCACTCGGTCTATCACTGTCTCCTCAGGAAGCCGGACGGATCGCCCTCAGCGAGCGGCACGATGAAGTTCTACACGGTAAGGATGTGCGCCACTTTGGCTCCGCTATACTCGGAGGCGCTAGCTCGACGTATGCGCCACGCTTCGCGCTGGGTCGACCGCCGCTTCCTCCTTTTTTTTCCATCTTACGTAACACGGGGCAATATAAGACGACGACAGAACTTGCGCTGTTAGGACGGCCGCGCGCGCGCAACGGTGTTCCGCTTGCGCTCGCGCTGTTCCGTCACCTTCGTAATCGAGTAGGGCAGTGTTATACCGAAAGAGCGTACCGGGAGGGCTTCAAACCTGAGCTCGAGCGAAATGGGAGAACACGAGAGTTTTTCGCGTTTTCAGGAGTACGCGGACGAGTGAGTGCAGTGTGTGTAGACAGCTGTCAAGTAGGACTGAACGAGAGATCGCAAAATGCGAGCGCTGTGCTATGCAGGTAATCGCTTTCTCTTGCTAGTGTTAAGGGTAACACTAGTCTCGATAGACGATTATCTGCAAATAGCCTCATGGTAAGCGTTGCGACTGCATCTCAGTGTGACTTTTTCTTCGCATTAAATTCGGTCACATTGTATATACCACGTCGTTTCTCTGTATTGTCGTTGTATGTTAAAAGGGGAAACGTTGTGCTTCTTTAAAGCGCCCGAAACAGGGGCCTAATTCACAAGCCTTTTCGTTCGGAAGTGATTTTTGCCATTGGCGACCGCCTTCGCTAACGATGGTAAATCATCGCGATTTGTTGGAATTGGCGCTTACGAGCACTTCTAGCGTAAGATATGTTTGTGAATATTGACACAGGGTCCGAATTCACGAAGTCTTTTGTCCGTAAGTGAGCTTTGCCTTGGTCGGCTTTGTTCGCTAATAATATGCTTAGTATCAGTACTGGCTGGCATTTTCTCTCACGAACAATTTAACGTGAAAGCTTTTCGTAAGTGCAGGCCCAGGGGCCGAATTCACAAAGCCTTTGGTTCGTAAGTGCTGTTTACCTTTAGCTGGCTGATATTATGTCCTGGGGCGCTATAACGTAAAATGATTCCAAACTGTTTTGATTCCAAACTCCTGACGTCAAATTTACGTAACCGCCGACGGGCGGTAACCCGCAGTGTTGTCGGAACAACTCAATCAAGCACTCTCCTCGTTTATATATAGGAGGTCACCTTTGTTCGCTTTCAAAACCAATAACATTGTCTACACACAGCGGTTTTTCTTATATAATTGGCTGACAAGAGGCGAGGAGCACGCTCTAGTGGAGAGGGTTTCGATGGGGCCGCGCCAGCACAGTGAAAATAGATAACCGCATGAAGAGGGTGGTGCCGGCTTCTCCGATTGGTCCCCTTCGCCTTACTAAGCTTGTGGTGGCTGGTCGAAAATCGCGGCGGCGTGCAACGGAAGGATAAGAATGCCGCTAAAACGGATCCTCAGCAAGGAAGAGTTGGCAGAGCGATGTCGTATGCGTGCCGAAAGGGCTCGGTAACGTTTTACTGCCACGCAAAAAGGTTTATCATGCGCAAATAAATACATGTTCACCGGCAGGTGCGAGTAGCAAGGGCCTGAGTGATCGGCGGGCAGCCATTTTCTATTCCTTTTGGAACGGGGCAGTCTGTGGCTATTCAGAAACTTTTTCAGTTTTGTTCGGCATATTAATGCACTTTTTTTTTCGCGTACACGTCACTTTGACGCGGTGAGTTTTCGCGGTTCTGTGAGGTCGCGTGACAGACAGGCGAAGTGGGCGTAACCAGAAAACATTGGACCAATAGCAGAGGGCTAATGGTGAATAGGTGTCGAATCAGGAATGGTTTTCTTTTGTGCGGTTTAATCATGCATAATGAGTGTGTACACGTTATATCAGATGGGGAGCTATCGCGGTTTTCGTGACGCCGCGTGACAGACAGGCGAAGTTGGGAGTGGCCCGGAAATATTTTGACCAATCGTGGAGGCTGCATGATTGCAGAAATTGGAATCAAAAGTTTGGAATCATTTTACGTTATAGCGCCCCGGCAAACAATACCCGCGTAAGAGATCTTTTATGAATACGGGTACTGGAGCCATATTCATAAAGAGCTCCTACGCTAGAAGTGTCCGTAAGAGCAAATTCTAGCCAATCCTGATGCTCGACATATAATTAACGAAGGCGGTTAACTAATGGCAAAGATCACGAAAAGCTTCGTGAATTAGGCCCCGTGATGGTTCGCTCACTTTTCTTTTTCCTCGAAAGTAGCTGCCAGACACATAATACCGAATGCAGTTTAATTGCATATTATCCACTGCTTCCGGAAATATCACAAATTTTGCAACGATACATTAAAAGGCGCAATACATTAAGCCTCTTAGGGTATCATTCCGCACGTGCGAGTACGAGGTGACTAATATATGCTATGCGCACAGAATCTTAATATAAGAATTCAACCGAAAATGAATTTTATATCTTGGAAAACAAGAACATGAAATATAACTACGGATGTCGGAAATGTCATCGTGTATCTGCCAATTTTCCCCGAGGCATGTTTTATAAACCTGACATCAGTTGCTTTCTACGAGGTTGTTTGCACAAGTAGCGCCGATTGTGCAAGCGTCTGCACCTTCGAGAGCAACGCAGGATGGCCCTTTATTGTCTGTGATGAACATTTCTGCAGCTCCTCCTGCTTGCCGCACTGATCGCCGTCGCGATGGCCGGCTATCACTACGGAGGCTACGGCGGATACGGGGGCGGTTATGGCCACGGCGACTACGGATACCACCACCCAGTGGGACGCAAGTTCTACTACCACACACACATCAACCACGGATACGGGTACGGACACGGGCACTACGGCTGATCAATGAGACACTGAAGGACGCAGCAAGAGGCCTCACTATATGCTCCAGCTATGAACCTCTGGGACACCTACGAATTAAACAGATTGTTCCTACAACCGTACTGCCTAATCATCCCCTCAGCATGCGTACACCCACGAGCAAAAGTAAGGAGCCTCCCGTTGGTTTAGTAACTGCACTGCAGCCCAAACAGACATCATAATCTTCGCTGTTGCCTAAGGATTGAGTTACGAACAGAACTACACACTACACAGAAATTAGAATCAGAAATAGGGATAACATTAAGGGTGCCAGTGCACTTCGAAAAAAGGTAATTCACTGGTAACCCTTACATTTGCTGAGGGAGTGTACAGTACAGCAGCACACCACACCTACCACCAATCGACCTTTCAATTCAAGAACACACTTGGAGCATTCAGGAGCATCCGCATCAAAACGTATTTTACGAGCACCAATGAGCACGCTCATCCATATATACCTCACGAAATAATGCTCCACTCTCACCTTCCTTTCACTGCCCTCAAGCCCTGCAGAGAACACATGGCAGTCATCGAAACAAACGCTGTATACCACGTGTTACGTGTCGCAATAACCTACGTAAACCTGACGACCGAAGAACGGCAAACTCACAGCAATTGTCGCACGCAATCGCACAGAGCGAAAGCTCGGCGTGGCAGTATACGAGGTTCAACACTTTCTCGCACGAACAAACGGCGCGCGCGGTTCTCAGCCCAGCGAGCGGAAAGCAGCGCGCAAGTATAGATACTGCGCCGCTCGAGGCTGCAGACAGCGGCTAACAACGAGTTGTCGCGCCTTTCTCTCCGGAAAGAACACAATGGGCTACCGCCGCCACTTCTCCATCGCGTCCAGACAAGCCGGTGCACACTAGGCCCGCAGCTTCCGCATCAATTGCGCCGAAATCAGTGAAGTGGGAGACCGCGCCGTTTCTGGGTCAAATAGACCGCGCGAGCGGCGCGAGTTTATGCCCGCCACTTCCGCGCGGAACCACTTGAGCGTTGCAAGGGCGCCGTTGACAAGAGGGCCGCGCAGACCGCCTCCCCCCCTCCTCTTCTGGTTTTAATGCACTCACAATGTGAAAGGAACAGGCCGAACTGTCCTCCTTGTGTCGCTTTTGCCGCTGTAGACGCAAAACCTTCATGGCCGCAGGGTGCATGAAAAAAAAAATACTTTTGTCCAATTCCATGCAAGCTCCCCGTAGTTTCTGCTCGTTTATAACAACGACGGAGCCCTTTCCTGCGTCTGCTCACATTTACTCAATTGCTACAGAAAAGCAATTCCAACGGTTCAGTTAAGCGGATCGGTACTGCGGGATTGCGAATTCAGCTATTACTATACCAAAGAAATAAACATAAACATAAACTTAAGCCATCGAGTTTCTTGGTAAGTAAAGAGAAAGCTGCGCTCGCTCCGATGTTTGTGTGGTGAACTCCTAAACTATCCTCTCTTTTTTTTTAATGCGAGATGAGCTGAGGTCATTCCACTTCAATTATATTGGAACTAAAGTAGGCGCAATAGTCGTAGAGTTGATAGTGGCACTTATAAATTGTTCCAAGTCTTAATTAATTAAATTATGGGGTTTTACGTGCCAAAACCACGATCTCATTACGAGGCACGCCGTAGTGGGGGACTCCGGAATAATTTGGACCACCTGGGGTTCTTTAACGTGCACCTAAATCTAAGTACACGGGTGTTTTGGCATTTCGATGGGGGCGAAATGCGGCCGCCGTGGTCGGTACTTGATCCCGCAACCTCGTGCTTAGCAGCCCAACACCAGAGCCACTAAGCAACCACGGCGGCTTCGAAGTCTCGCGTAATGTCATAATAATTTAAGTGCGCAGATTAGGCTACACAGCGTGATTTCTTATTGATGATAAGAAACCACATATAACGCTACATAACGCGATCAGAGAACAGGTGGGCCGAGCTGCTGAACATAATGTGGTGTCGAAGGCCTCGCCAGCCAGGGGCCAGACGTGTTGAGTTGGTGCGAGAGCATCCAGGCCGGCAGTGCTGACCAGTTGAACACCTGATGGCCTAAAGTGTCCACGCTGATCAAGGCACAGGTGACAATTAACGCCTTCAACAGAATCCCATACAGCAGCTGCGAAAATACGAAGCACATGAGCAAATTTACAAGGGTATGTATTTTGTCTAACACTTTTGTTCTGCTACGATACCACACTAGCTCTGCAGGCTGAGATGCTCGGTTCCGAGTACGTTAAGGTCGTAGACTCAGCCTATTGAGATCTGCTGTGTAGGAACAAACAAAAACCCGTAGCACCAAGGTACGCACACGCAAACAAACAATTTGCTTCATTAACGAGCGGCTGTCGTCGGCTCGAGTCTGGGGCCGAATTCAGAACGCTTTTCGTTCGCAAGTGCTTTTTGCAATTGGCCGGCCTCCATAATAATATTTCTTGCATCAAGATTGGCTGGAATTTTCACTTAGAAGCAATTCTATAGTCAGAGCTTTTGTAACTACGGGCCCTTATATGTGAAACCTGTATTTTCAGAGTTTTGTTTTGCGTTAAGGAGGCCACATGCATGAGGACCTGCGTATTGCAAATGTATCACGTGGAATTGTCCACATCTGTACAAACTGACTTGTCACTGCAGTTCCTTTACATAACCTGAACTCTTGTCGACACCTCGAGAGGCCAAGGTCCATGTTCACAAAAAAAAAAAAAAAAACTCCCGCGCTAGAATTGTTCGTAAGAAAATATTTCGGCCAATCCTGCTACCGGACATATTATTAGCGAAAGCAGCCAGCCAATAGCAAAGCTCACTTAAGCACAGAAAGCTTTGTGAATTCGGCCGCAGTTTATGCAATAATAACTTGTGTAGTGTCGCACGTGTGATATGTAATATCAGACGTGCGACGAAAGCAATATTGATTACAAGTAAATGCACCTAACGCTAAAATATATACTTGTTTAGCACTTGTTATTTTTGTTTAAGGCTACATTAATTGCCCCTCACGTTCGCTGAACAAAAATCAAGACCAAAACCACCGTTTGCGTTGTAGCACAACACACAGAATACATTTTTGCCAAAATAGTAGCCTCCAAAAACACTATAGACCCCTTTAACAAGGCATCGTATTAGCACGACCATCGTCTTTAGTAACGCGTCATTCAGAAGGTTTGAAAGCAAGTCCAATGAAAATCGTGAACGAGGACGTAGTAATGTGAACGCTCCGGGAAGATATATTAAAAGGTTGTTTTTTTTCAGTTTTTTTTAACGAGGAATGGGAAAACACATGCACACAGCGATCACACATTGCAGATTCAGTGGTCCCCCAAATAGACATACTTGACCAATGACTAAGCTTCTTCAAGTTCAGTTTGTAGCTGCTCAATGGAAAATTAGTAACGTTTAGACTTTGACAATGTATTTTAACGCATATATATGCGGCTTTAACGCATGCGTACTTGCGTCCTAATATGTCCTGAACGCAGACCTGCTTCCTTGCCCCCTCTGAAGCAGAGATAAGCACAAGGCAGTTTTTCGTCTACCGTGCAGAGAAATACGCTTCTTTTTAAGCGAACACATCGAAAACACACACAGCACACAAAAATCGAAAAATCTATTTTCTTCTAGCAATTCTTACATATTTTCATACTGGCCATTTCTTTCTTCACATGTTCATACGGACCCAGACGGTAGCACTAAGCCTACTGTACGAAGATCTGTTTTAAAGGATATCACACTTGTTCAGCATTTTGGTTCTTGTTCGGTTGTTCACAGGCACTGTCTAAACAGCATACTTCCACAGAAACTTATCGAAAGCTTTTAACATAGTTACGAGCATATTAACCAACAAAACCCTGTATCGTGCTTTCCCTCATCCTGAGCTCACCGCTCGTCTCAGCCTAGTTAGAGTGTACTAGGACATGGTCACTCTAGGTCACGCTATAGCCTAGTACTACCCTAACCGTACGACTTTGTGGAGATGAAAAGTTTGCATCAGATATGTTTATTACTGTGTCATCACTTATTTTTTTTTCCTTTTTATTTTCCTACCATCCAGATATATACTTGCCTGACCTTGCGACAGCTTTACACGTACTCTGTGATGACGTCGCAAGAGCATTCGCGCGGACACCCTGCCGGACCTGTGTCAAGTGAATTCTATCAATCCTTTTGCCGATCGAGCACTTTAAGACTGATCTCATCAATCTAAACCTAACATTACCGATGGTGGCAGAGGAAGCCAGCACTGCAGTGAGACAGCGAGCAGAGGCTATTGTATGAATTTGGGCGATATTAATGCGTCGGGAAAAATATTTGACCAAGACGATCATGAGATGTGCTCTGCACTCTGCGCATGTAGTGCATTCGGCGAGTTGAAACTGCTTCAAGGATTGTTATCTTGATAACTGCTCTGAAAAGAGACTACAGGTCAGAATAACATAACTGGAGTACCCCTGGCCCTACAGTCTCCTTCCTTTAGGCTGTATTCAAGGCACAATCAGAGGGGGAAGGGACGCCTACGCATTCTACTGCAGGCTGTTCGGGGACCCTTAGAAGAATACTTCCGTGCGGAAGGATTTGGCACAATAAAGGACCACAAATCCCACAATAAAAGGTCCAAACTAACCATAGACAGTGGTCCCATGTCGGTGAGCTCACTCAGCAATGCGATAGTGATGCGCGCCGTTGGAAACACCACGGAGCTCGAAGCCGCCACGGTGACCGGAAGTGCGTAGTACAGGGGGTTGCAGGGTCGCACCAAGGCCTGCAAGCGGCGTTTCGTGACATTCAAGGATCGTGGGAAACTGAACAATGTACAGCACGATGAGCCGCGTTACGCCGGTCTGTGAAGCGGGGAGCAAAAGTTTGTTTACTGCAACTCAGGAGCAATTCCTAATCGTAATGGATATATTAAGAGAGGACGCGGTGCATTAGATGGAAAACGTCTGCCTGTAAACGCGCGCTCATAATACTGCTGTTTAGGGATACTTGGCTCTTGAGGATTGTGTTGGCAAAATGTTGCGCACGTTGGTTCTCTAGAAAACGAGTAATTCACCTTCAATAACTAGCTGGCGTCACCTGTGCCGCTGCTTTCGAGGCAATTTTCAATATGCGCTTGCGAAGTGCGGATAATCGCAGCACTAGTACGTGTCTATGCTGCTACTATAAAAATAAGTTATCTGCCTTTACAATGCGCCATAAGAGTAACATCTATAGAGTACGATGACAATACCCACGCGGAGAGTGCTTTGTAAGATTACTGAATGCTGAATGGAAGTCGGAGGCCCTTTCACGACAATGAAGAACAGAAGCACCGATGGTCAACCGGCCGCTTCTGTTTTGGACAGTTCGTGCTCGGTTGTTCAAACCTGTCCTCATCGATCGCGACATCATCACACCATCTGTCACGTTAATGTGAAATCTCTAAGTACTAGTGCTTCGAACGACAGGTATATGAGCTACCCTTGTCGGCGCTAGAGCGGAAGGGCACACGACTTGATTAGCTTTAAGAAAAAATCGAACAGATGTCACCGAATTGCTGACGAGACACGCAATAGCTCAGTGTAAGGATACCATTTTGTTCATATCAATGCGGTAAATGAAATAGCAATCGCGCTTTTGTGCCTCCTGCTGTTAGAAACTTTCGCACAAATTGACAGAGCACCAGTCTTCACATTATTAGCGTAGAGAGGAAGCTGGGATGCTCATCTTGGTCGCGGTATCAAGTTGGAAGAAATACTCGAGCCTTTGGGTAGCTTACGGGGTCAATCAAATGCTTCTGTCTGCGTCTTCTTTCTTCGTTCTGTGGTTTTACGTGCCAAAATCAAGCACGCTGTAGGGGGGCTCCAGATTAATTTTGACCACCTGGGGTTATTTAACGTGCGTTACAGCGCAAACACATCAGCGTTTGTGCATTTCGCCTCCATCGAAAATGCGGCCGCCGCGGCCGGGATTCGATCTCGAGACCTCTTGCTCAGCAACGTTACCTTGTATTATGCGGAAAACACTTTCCTGCGCAGCTTCTGCTGACTTGAGACAGGCTTGATTTGCGATCTCCCCCCCCCCCCCCCCCCCCCGCCTTCCTTTTTTTTTTTCTTTTTTGGCATGTGTGAGCACTGCCTATATATGCAGCTTAGAAACGAATAAAATCAGTTGACAGTTTGCGCTCTTTCTGTCTACTTCGCTTTTCCCGTGCTCATCCTTTTGTTTGCGCAACCCTTCCTAAGTTTCTTCCTGGGCGCAACTCGCCCAGCAAGAAGTTCTTCTAAACAGCCGGCTATATCCGTTGACTTAATATAGCACCTCCCAAAGGTATCAATTACCAGCGCCGTTTATTTATGTATGCTTACTAAATGTTGTATAAGTCTTCTCAGCAGATTCAAGCAGCCCGAGGTTTTATTCCCACTCTGTCCAAGTCCCCTACAAGCTCCTTGAAGCTGTGGCGTTCTTCCTACAAGTCCTACAGATGTTTGAGCATAATCGCCAGCACTTTTAATAAAAGCCATATTTTTCAGTGAAGTTTCGTATTCCAAGTGTACCATCGCAGACTTTCATTGGCAGGAAACAGGGGAAGAAAAAAAACTTAGTGGCTGTGACGTTGCCTTGCTGAGCTCGTGGTTGGGGGTTCGATCCCAGAATCGGCGGCGGCTTTTCGGTGACGGCGAATTGAAGAAACGCTCGGGTACTTAGGTTTAGGTCAATATTAAAGAACCCCAGGTGCCATAATCATTCCGAAGTCACCCACTATTACATGCCTCATAATAAGATCGCCGTTTGGAACACACAACCCGAGAATAATTTTTTTTTTTTTGCGTAATCGACCATGATGGTTCTCCCATGTGAACATAGAAGAGCAGCGTATCTAGATAGGTGGCAAATGCGCACAGAGCAGCAGGAACGTGGTGACAAACTTAAATAATCTTCCCGTAATGCAAGACATAAAAGAGAGGTCATCGAACTCACGGCTTCAGTCGCCACGGGCAACAGGATTCCCACAGTATGGCGGCTGCTGAGCAATTCAGTCATGAAGGCCGCACACACGGTTAGAGATGCTTGCGACAAAAGTCTGCTGTGAGCCTGAAGACTTATTAGATGGTCTCTCAGCCAGGCTGCAAACTTGCTGCTCTAAAATGAAAAAGAGTAAGGTAATAGCACATAAAAAACAAGTATGCAGTTATTTGTTTTTTCGTTTAAACTCTCCAGCTCGCACAATTAACAAATTGAAGAATGAAGAATTAGCCGAGAAAGTATTCTAAAAAACAACTTCAGACCAAATCGGTATGTCTCTGCATGTGAAAACTAACACCCCCAACACAAACACACACACATGCACACACACAAACGTACAAAATGCAGTAACGTACTCTCTAATTTACCTTCATGCGTTCCTTCCACAAAGGCTAACGTTGTACAGGGTAACGAAATACTACGCGCCGAATTACCGAAGCATTTCTTCTCTAAGTGCTATTTGCAAACTTACCAAACCCCTTCATTAACATTAGTAATACGCCCAACATCCAGATTGGCTATAATCCGCTGCAATGGAAATTCCAGTTCAAGAACATTTTTGTGAATTCGGCTTCCAAGGGTCATGGGCGGAATTCACAAAGCTTTTTGTTCCTAAGTGCTTATTGTCATTGGCCGGCCGCCGTTGCTAATACATTACGAATAGTTTTAGCGTAAGAATGTTTTTGTGAATTCAGGCCCGTGGTCACGAAAAGGTACTTACGCTGGTACGAGCAGATGACAGCCAATCGTGATGTTGCACACAATATAACCGACGTTGGCAAGCCAGTGGCAAACAGCCCTTACGTACGAAAAGCCTACCCAGGGGCCGCATTCATAAGTTCACTAACGCTACGTTCCAACAAAACGATTGGCTTGCAAATGCCAGCCACTTGTGGTTGATGCCACAACGCCGACCAATAAGGAAACGTTCTTACGTAAGATAATTAAATGTTGTGAACACCAACAGCCTCCGTACTTCTCGTCGATTTCGTCTCGCAAGTTCGGCGAGTGCGTTAGTGCTATGCACGAGAAACAAATTACATTCAACCAGGACGCACACACTACCTTGACGATGAAAGAGAGCGTGAAGGTGCTTCCATACGTGATGACAGCTCCCCAGGGCAACCTTTGCAGAATACGTCGGAGGCCTGCTGTAGGTGGCTTACCGCGCCAGGTCCAAGGGAGTGAGAACAGGGCCACGATGACAAGAAAATCTAATTCAAGCTTTTCGCAGCCTCTGCAAATCACACATGCGCAGCCAAAGCCGCGTAACTGGCTTGTGTGAACAAAGGTAGCCAGTATTACCCGCAAGCGCAAAATGCGATGACGCCATTCTCGAGGGGAAAAAAAGTTGGATACATATTGTTTTTTTAACATTATTAGCTCTAGTGAAATGACATTTTTCTATCTTTTTTGCCTGAAATAAGATATCCCTTGTGGATCTTTGAGAAAGTATATTATAGTCTATAAAGCATATAAAAAATCTGTATTACGGAAGCGACCTTCCTTTACCCAATGTCAGTCAAAGAGTGCGTGGAATAAGCATATACAAAACTGCTTCAAGGCCTATCACAAAAATAGTATTACCACCACACCTCAGCATTGGGCACTGACAGGCGCATTAAGCCATTGAAATGGGAAAAGTAGCTACTACTGAAACCAGTGATGTGCTCTGAATGACCAACCCCGCGGACCGTCATTGAATTTAAATGACTGTTTACTCTCCTTTCCTTGCGAGTCTATTTCAATTCACACCGCTACAATCTCAGACGTGGTGCTGTTTTGTTGCGCATCATAGAAGGTGCCAGTTTGTTTTTATACGTGATGATTGGCAGCCGCGTTTGAATCAGACTTGGTGCCCCATAAATGCGGCGATAGTTAACAGTGACGCTGATACAGAGCTAGCCTGAATAGCCCTACACGCACAAATATACGTTAACACTATTCTTACCGGGCAAGCACTGGTCTTGATCACACAGCTTGTAGCTGTGTGATCATAACTCCTCACCTCTTCCACCACCACCACTTTTCAAGAAAAAGAGACCCGCCTCAGTAGTCACAGTAGCCCGGTGGCTATGACGTTGCGCTGCTGGCTCGTGGTCGTGGGTTCGATCCCGGCGGCGGCATTCTGATGGGGCCGGAACGCAAACGCGCTCGCGTACCGTGCATTGGGTGGTGCACGTTAAGGAAACCCAGGTGGACAAAATTATTCCGGAGCCCCTACTACGGCGTGCCTATTAAACAGATGGTAGTTTTGGGGCGTACAACCTCAGAATTTATTCTCCTTATTTTATTTCAAGAAAAAGAAACGAACGTTAAACAAACTGACCTGGTCCCCGACAATTCCCGCGCCTGCGCCCAGTCGAAGTCAAGCGGTGCGCATCCACGCGTGTCTACTTCTTATCTATGTCCCCAGATAGAACCAACATAACGTCTTCGTTGTTAGGAATGAGAATACTTCTACAACCAGGCGATCTTCAAATGGAAACGCTATGGCTATCAAGCAGTGCTTTAGGCAGTGGCAGCGGTGTTTGAGGCAAAAGCGCCGTTTTGAATCCTTCTTTGAATAAGCATAAGGTACAGTAAACTGCTATTTAATTACTTATAAATGAACTTTCATGACCAGTGTTCCTAATTTTCGATTGGAATGATGAGTGTGTGTCGGCGTGTCGGTAGCTGCAAAAATCGATGTTGCTGCACGGAACTTTACGACTTCACTTTATGATCATAGCATGCGCAGAGAAGCACTGAATGGCCCCGTCTTGAGCGTTAGATGTTGCAAGCACTCATGGTTGCACGAAAAAGTACTAAAGTGAAGAAAACTCAAAACTTATGCTTACATTTTAATACTGTTTTAAGCGCGATATATTGAAATGATGAAATCAATTTTACCTTCAGAACATGTACTGCCTTACGCACGTCAAATATATTTCTATTTGAATTATTTTCTTGGAAAAAAACTTCCGTGTGGAAAATTTTAAAGCAGCCTCATTTACAAACATCTCGGTAGTAGTGTTGGCACACCACAGCTCAGGACCTAAATAGGTTTGAACAACGTCTATGATACTCTACTTTTTTACTTACCCTATTAAATAGATATGCAAAACATAAAATTATTGCACTGTGTTTCTAACTTACATTAAAACATCAAAACTTCCACGTACTTTCAGCCTCTTTTGTGTCAAGCCAGTCGGGAAATTTTTATCGGATTACTTTATATAATCGACGACGCGAGGTTGCCCTGAGTTTCAACGGGTTACATGATTATGTCCGTAGTTTTGACATCTAGGTGTACCAAGGTCTGTTATGAGCTGTTAGCTATGAGCAACGACTGGTCATTGTATACAAGTGCCATGGCAATACTGCGGCAGGATTTTTTCTTTCTTACTAAGATAATGTGTGAATACAGCTTCAAAAAACAATCAACGACGCCAGAATGAGCATGTAGAAAACGCCACTTAACCAATAATAATTTCCAATGTAGTTTTTCTGAAGGTACGCACGGTGCATTTCGGATCATCCCCGAGACCGATGCGACGTAGATGCCCAACCAAATTACGATCATCACTGCTGGCACGAACTCCGCCACCCTGCAAAACCAGGTGATTTTCATTTAAGTGATGGTCGCTCCGAAGAAAGATATCCTTTTGCAAGGATGAGGTGTATACAAAATATGCTGGTAAATGCACTGAATTTCTGACACAGCAAGATAAGACAGGATCGCACAGTTCAGTGGTTGATCCTTGGAGGGGGGGAGGGGGGTATTCAGTAAGCGATTGGCTGGGGCGCCTGTCTCCTTCTGACGGGTACCCCAGCCCAGCAAATCAGAACTTCAGCAGCAGACGAAATTGACATGTCCAGTAGGTGGACACTTACAAAATATTCCCCTTAGATTGAATTCACCAACGGCACAGCCGGAGCATTAGAAACTTATTTATCATTCAAAAATATATTCACCGGAGCATTAGAGAATCTCTTAAAAGCGTCGAACCTTCGTTTGCTCACGCAAGCGCACGAAGAGAGAGATTATTGCGCATCACTAAGGGGTGATTATGCACATCATTCAGCCATGTTGAACGGAACAGGTGCCGCATTCACAAAACTTTTTGTTCAAAAGTGCTGTTGTCCATTAGCAGGCCGCCTTCACTAATAATATACTGTCTCGCACGAATCACGTATACTAAAACCCCGTGAACCTTATATAATTCAGGATGTACTTTGTTGGATTAAGGGCTTTTTTTTCTAACAAGACCCAGTGCGTAGCTACCAATAACTCTTCTTCAAGTGCTTCCTCTGGAACAATTGGCGTACGGCTGGTGTCGGTTCTTGGACGACTCCTCTTTTTAATCTATATTAATGACCTTCCTAACTGCCTCAAATTGACGTCTATTAAACTAATGGCGGATGACTGCGTTCTGTATCACAAAATAGCTCACATATCTGACTGTAATAAGCTCCAACACGACCGTGATCATGTATACGTGTAGTGCGCGCCGACGGACGCGCCCCTGGTGGCGGTCTCGCGAAGGGCGCTCGGGAAAGGAGGCAGCCGTCAGTCGCTGTTTTCTGCGTCGCTGCTTGTGCTTCTCTGTTTGATTCACGTTCTTAGAGCAAAACAAGCAACGCCCTTCATCTGTGCGTGGTGCATGGTCAAAGTTTCAAGGCATGTCGAAGAAGAACTGTTGAGCGGTGGGGTGCTCAAATACCTACAAAAAATTGGAGGGCGCTTAAGATTCGCTCTTAAGAGTGGAACACGATAGCATTCAAAGATCCCTGACTGCTTCTCACGCTTCCCGACGGCTGCAGCTTAAGCAACCGTAATGGTTACCGGGAAACACAGGCGGCGAACGCTAAGCACGAAGGCGAGCTTTCTGGTAGAAACGCGGCCTCTTGCGTGGGGCGATCCCGGAGATATTGCATAGCCGCGCCAAAAAAATGCATAATTTTTTGTTTCGTACTTTTTATATTTCAGTCTGAGAAGTATTAACATGACAGGCATGCGCTGTGGGTGTTTTATTTCATGACATTTGTTTGTGGATTGTCATTCTCAATTTTGCCAAGAATGCAAGACAAGGTATGAGTAACATTAATGATAGAATAGTGTGGCAACACAACCCGCATATACCACATGTCATATAAGAAGGCGTGGCATATACAAGTACCTAAATATATTCGGAGGGCCTGCGTGGTTATGGATGATTTTTTTCCGCCACCCGCCGACATCACACGCCGACGCCGGTTGCTGACGGCGGATTTTCTGCGACATGGGGCCCTTAACGGCGTTAAAACCTGCCGGTGACACGCTTATAATTATTTCTGCGATGCCGCAGGAGCGGTAGCAAGGTGTGCGGCGGGAAATTTCTTGTGCTCATGCTTTCTTTTGTCATCTAGGTGTTTTTGGACCTCGATCACGTTTGCACGTCTAAGCGACAAAGTTAAGCGCGGCATATCCATGTTTTGTTTGGTTTGTCCGCAGTGCAGCATGCGCGTTAAATGCATTTCGCTTAGGTTCTGAATGCCGCTTGTCGGTTCTACCGTTTGCCGCTTCTTAACGGTGTTGCTCTAGCTAGGGTGCACAAGTGTATCATCTTGTTGTGCGTTAAAACTGCTGAGGCTTACAAGGACTGATTTTGTTGGTTTTATGCGGTCCGCTAAATCGGCACACCAACTGTCACGCAGTTCATGTTTTTGGATATATTTTATGCGTAGCGTCGCGTGTGTTGAACTGTTTTTAGTTTGCTTCAAGCATAACTGTCGGTATATTTATGTGCGAGGTTTTAGCCTCGCCTCGTTTATAGAAAGGGGGCTTAAATCACGCTGTTGTTTATCGGAATGACTACAGGCCAAGTGCTTCTTCAACAGCTTTATTCTTTTCGCTCGAGGACATCTTCGATATTGTGGTTTCTTGGGAATTGTGTTAAAAAAAGGTAGCTCAGGGCGAGGATTGCTGTTTGACTTTCACTGAAGAGGTCGCGTCACGTTTGGAAAGTCTCTACGCCTTAATGCTGTCTGAGCAGACTTACCACGCGGAATGCTTTGTTTGTTTCACAGCGTAGTCCATTTTGCGTGTGTATTTTGTACGCAATCGATATACTTCTTATTGTCTTTTGTGGCGTAGGAGTGCAATGCCTCCGCTTTAAAGGACTCACCTTTGCCACGACCTCATGCCATGGTCATTACCAAAATCGTAATTATTCTTCAAGCGACTTTGACGGCACTTAGTCGGTGACATCATATGTATTGATTGGCAAAAATATCACTACAATCTCTGGAGGCATAGCGACGTGCGGAGTCGTTTAAGATATAAGTCTGCACCAATGACGTGTGCCTATTATTAACGTACAGAAACAGTATTACGGCAAATGTAGAATTAAAAAAAAGTACCATTGAGACATCGTTTCGGTCAACAAAACCAAGCGGCTATTTACATGAGCTCCACTTCGTATAACTGAGACTCACTGCGCTTCTCTGCGGAACGGATCTGGCACGTATGCGACTCGAGTTTCCCTAACTCCGATGACATCGTGTACATGTCTGCTCTCATCATAGAGGCCTGCGCCTTTTCTGCAGCTGCCATTACGGAAGAAATAGTCTGGCATCCGAAAAAAAAGAGAAATTGCAGCCGCAAATTTCAGCGATAGTTGCTGCATAGAGTTGTCGTCTGCTACTGCTCCCGAGCATACTTTCGAAAGCACCCGCTAGGTGGCCATCAGTGGCGCCTCTATAGGCAGTACACTACGCGTATAATAGTGGTGTTCTAAATTGAATATGAAGCTAAATATAGAGAACTGTAAATTGATTACATGTAGTATGACACTCAGTATGAGCTACAACGAGTGAGCACGTGGCAAAGCGCTCTCCGAGGTTGGATGTTGGCGCCAATTGGCACCGTGTTCCTAACTTAAAGGGAGAGGTTTGTGCTGTTAGTTTTTTGAACATCGCTCCTTCATATCTGCTTTTGCCCTCTCTCCCAGGCTTAAGGACAAAATCTTTTTATCAGGAAATAATATGAACAGATAAGTAGCCACCTTGTGCGGTAGCTGGGTATCATCAATGCTTCTGGAAATGAAAACTGCCGTCACCTCAGGATGTTATGCTTCATTTATCGCCTCTTGATGCGTCTTCACCAAAGTTTCTGCATTACTGCGGAATGCCTACATTTGCCCTTTTTCTGCATTCCTGCGTGCGATTCCAATATTCTAATATAAACGTCGGTGAGAAACTCGCTATCTTTTATATCTGCGATGTTTCGCCGGTTGATTTGCGTAGAACAATGACTGATGTATAGCGTCGCAGAAAAGGTGGCCACAGTTTATCCAAGTCGCTTTCGTGAGACAGTGAGGTCAAGATTTTGATAACTAACCTGGGGGATAGAGCGAGAGCAGGCATCAAGGAGCGATCTTGGAAACAAGAACAGCGGAACCCACTCCCTTTAACTTGGGAACACGGTGCCCAACGGCACCGCTATTCAACCTCGGTGAGCGATTTGCCACGCGCTCGCGCCTTGTCGTTTGTACTAACCGCGATATCGACACTCCGCAGAACCATACTCTTGATGGTTTACCTCTATAACCTCTGACGTGCTCGAAGTACCTTGGTCTTATAACAACAACGTCTCATGGCATGCCCAGCTTGACTGTGTATCTAACAGCGCGAACTGCATTTATGGCTACCTGCGGCGGAGCTTCAACTCTGTACCGACTTCTCTTGCGCTAACCCTTTGCAAAACACTCGTTCGATCAAAGCCAGTATATGCACCTGTCATTTAGCAGCCCGGCCAGCGTACCTGTGTCAACACACTTGAAAGAATTTAAGATCGAACCACTCGTTTTTTTTTCTTTCCACTTATTCGCTTCATGCCAGTGTCACGTCGGTGAAGGCCAGATTAGACCTGTTCGATCTATCAACGCTTTGCGAGTGCTCCCGCCTCTGTCTCTTTCTCAAAATTTGTCATTTTAATCATGTTTTGAAAGAAACAATTTTATCTCCTCCTACCAACATTTCACCTAAGTCAGACCGCAATATTAAGATACGAGTGTCTGCTTGTCATACGAACTTGATTAGCGAATATAGGACAAGCGATTAGCGATCCGAAGGACGAGCGTCGACTGAAGCCACCTTCCTGCTTCCATCGCTCTTATCCAGGACTGTAACAGTTCTAAATCTAATGTTTACCAGGTTTTTTTGTTAAATTTATAGCATATGTATTTTTTACCACTCCTCTATTTAACGCCTTTGGGCCTTGAGAGTATTCGAAATAGATAGATAGATAGATAGATAGATAGATAGATAGATAGATAGATAGATAGATAGATAGATAGATAGATAGATAGATAGATAGATAGATAGATAGATAGATAGATAGATAGATAGATAGATAGATAGATGGTGTTCGATATCCCAAAATGGCTTGTATCTACTCTTACGTGTGGTTTTGGTGTAAGAAGTATTTTTTTATATACCGGCACAGATCATTGCTTATCACAACGACAGTGCGCTGTATGTTTTCATGCTGGCCACGTCGGGCTGATAAAAAAGACGGTTGAACCATCTTGTATGGGTTTTTAGTGTGGTAATGAATGCTGTAAGATTTACGTGGGAAGTGATTTATTCAATCTATGTCATAAAATTGCAATTGAGTATTTATATCCTTCAAAACAAAAAGTAGATATTGTTTCTCTACATTTTAATGGCGCAAAACTATCAACAAATACTCGAACAGCGTAAAATGTTGATTAGATTAATATGCTGAGCCAAGCGCTATGAATACTTTCACGGTGACTGCATGAGCAAAGGTCCTAATGGTAAAATAGAATCATGATATATTATATGCTTGCGTGCGCATACCTACATGCCTCCACAACATGGAAGAGACTTATGTACCATACCATGTTATCATTCGAGGCCCACAGGGCTAATTACCTTACCACACCTAGGTCACTTCTCCACTTCTGTATGCTCAACTTGATGGCAACTCTCGTCGCCACCGACTGAGGCGCATCACTGGAAAAGAACGGTGAGAAGGCGCACACTTGTCACAGTCGCAGTCACATAGGGTGCGTGAAACAACTTTTTTTTAAAGCTGCGAATCAGCTCAGCTACAGTGCATATCGCTGTTGCATAGAAAACAAGTAGTATTTCCTATGAGCCACGTATTACAACACACAAACGACAAACAGTGGTACAACAAGGAAATGTCGCTGAAGCCAACGTTTCGACAAGGGGACTTCATGGGAACAAGGATTCGTCAGGGGCCCATGTTGAAACGTTGGCTCCATCGATATTCATTGTTCGACCACTGTTTGATCACTTCAAGTCTCCATCTTTCGATGAACTGTCTTGTTTGAACACGGAAGACAAGTTTGAACTCGGGGGCCATATTTTTTATATGTTTTTCGTCTAACTATATTCATTTCTTAATCATCCGTTCCAGCGAGTGCACGCACCCGGCCATATAGCGAGGGCGCGACTTCGTGGAAGCCATGGAGGAAGAGCAAACATAATTTATATTGAAAAGAAGAATTACAAGTACGACCGCAGCTTAAGCAATTATCTCCACACTTCTTTTTGATTTCCCCACTGCGCCACCACAAAGTAGCTGCCGCGACCTTCAGTAGCCACTCAAAAGATTCGTAAATTTGGAATCCTCGCGATGGCGCGAATGGCGGCATACGTCACTGTGCGTGACTGTCGGTGAATTTAATGACGGATGCGGAGAAAAAAACTAGCCCGTGCTGGGTGCCAAACCAACTAGTGTCCCGCAATTATCGCAAGACAAATACAAATACAAGCGCTTTTGCACTCACTTACTGCGAAGACGGGGATCTTATGGTTGGACGTGACTATATATCTGCGATTTCGCTGGATTTTGTGCCTAAGGTTTGAAAAGTATGACGCGGGAAACATATTTGGGGACATTTAAGGGGGGACACCATATTTGAAGAAAATAAGTGCCTCCCTTATCTGTATCCACTTCTGAATTAGACTTCACGCAGTACTTCGCAAATAATTTTGCGTAACATAACGATTTACACAGGCTCTCGTTATTCAAACTTGGATCATTAAGACAAGAAGTTCGACGACGAAAACCTATACGCTGTATTCTCGGCGTTATTTTGAACCTGCAGAACCTTTATTTTCTCTCTTTTAAATTTCAATTCGTTGAATATCCGATTATACTCCATTTCATATGCATACTTAAGGTGCAACGCTGTGTGAGCTGCCTCAAGGAGTTCCGTCCTCAAAAAACACCACTCCGCGTTCTCCGTAGTCAAACGATCATGACAGCCAACTACGAATCCAAACGGCGTCGATCAGTTCGAGTTCGGCACATTGCCTGGATAATTTACTTATCTTGTTTTTCTTAGTAATGACTGGAATATACGCATCGAGCGAACTTTCAGCCGAGTCTTTTGAGTGTCATAACAGAGATATCTGTAAGCTTACAAGCGGCACCGCGAACAAAGCAGGTGCCAGGCGACGGTCAGTCTATGAATAGCATTTGAGGCATGCCAACAGGGCCGACAGCGTCGAACTTGTGTCGGCTCTGGGTCATGTGCCAGGTAGCCTGGCGTTAATCGCCGCTCCGATGCGTCGAGGTCGTGCGGCTGCCGCGTTACAACACGGACACTGGGACGTTTATGTTCCCGCACTCGGGAATCCGCCTGCGCTCAGATGCATAGGTGTTGCACGTACGAACCTTGTACAACACGTGGATTATAATAGTTTACTCTAACATCAACCAGGGCCATGAGAATGCTTTTTCGAAAGCATTTGTGAAGCGCTGGTGAAATAGAACAAGGAGGGGAAAAATTGCGAGTGAAAACAAAGCGATGCCGCATAATTACACACCACTGGCGTAATTATTACTTAGTGCATAACGTTTCTCAGGTGTAATGTTGATATTACCTGAAAGAATGGAACATTCAGTTCTTTTCTTTTTCTTCTAATATATGGCACACTAATTTTTTTGTGTGAAGGAGCAAAACGCGCAAGCTATAGCTGTATACCTTCCACAGCGTTGCACCTAACTATAGCGGGTTAAAGCATACCGCGATTCGCGATCCGCTACCCTTATGAGGTATTAACGCATGCGCGAGCCCGCCTTCCACTACGAATGCTACGGTGTCGCCACACCGAGCCAATTGCGCATACATGACATGTGACCGGCTCTATACCATCACGCCGGCAAGGGTGGCGCGCGGATGGAGGGGGACAAAAGGAAGAGGCTTTACGGCGGTCGACATAGACGACACGCTCACTTCTGTCGCCGGAGACAGCGTCACGGAACTGGGCAACAATTTGGTGTCTGACGCGAAATAAGAATAAGTAGAATCGAGTGATGTAACAAAATTCGCATCATCTGAGAAGCGGCACCCAGTGCTAAACCATGTAGTGATCGAACGACGCGATACGTGCACATTTGGTTTCGCAGACGGGCAGCGCGCACTTGAGCTGTGAGCTTTTGCTCCCCCTCATCTCTCTTGACACCGCGAAGCGAATTTTTGTCCACAATTTGCTTCCAGCGTTATTATCTCCATCCATCTGAACAGTCCTATTTATCCTTCGAGCAATGTTCACTCCTTAAAGCCTCCAAGCCTGCGATGTCACTAACGCAGCATTAAGAGAGGGAGCTTTGTAGGTATGACCCTAAAGACGCTGCCTATTAGACAACACAATATAACGTAGTTGCAAATTCCCACAAGTGACACTCCAGCGTGAGACACGTTCCGAAAAACTGGAGTCACTACAGTTTATCTGCGGAGAAAGTGAATACGCACAAGTGGTGAAGAAACGTGATCCACATGAACTGCCAGTGGAGCCCGAAGGCAAGGAGCTCCATGGGGAGGAAGAGCATCCACCAGCTTTGCGCCGATATGATGGAATCTTGACCAAAATTCCTAAGGGGACAGAGATAGAGCCACAAGTGAGGTCATTGTGGAGGGGTGAAACGCAGATGTTTTGTGAAGGTATCTGCACGGCAACCATTGTGGCAAAGCTCGCTCTAACCCTTTAATAACAGGCATATAAATGGGAGCAAATGCGCAGATTTAAAGTGATGTCAAAATATATATGACGCGAAGCTTGTTTGAGTTATAGAGGGAACAGCAGACGCCGATGACACCATGCAGCCCATCCTCATCATCTGTCTGATTAGCTGTGTGATACACGAGGACGAAGGCGATGTGGGATGCTTGACTAGGGGAGAATACTCATGATGCACAAATAATTATGGCAGATGTGTAATATATTTAAGGCTTCTATATCCCTTGTTCCATAGTGGCACGCAACAATTATGAAGGATGGGCCAAGAATCGAAACGTATCAAATGGCACATTGTCAATTTCACATACCAAGTGACTCGAGTTGTCTAATCGGCAAGATAGCAGCAGCCAGCCCCGCAAAGTGGGAGGAAGACGCAAAGAAAGTTTTCTTTTAAAACATTTAGTTTACTAAAAATATAACTCGACCGAAGTTGTGAATAGGCCGTTCTCACAGCCACGAGAGGCTTGGTAAGCAAGAAATTACGCAACAAACCAGAGAAGGAAGGCGACAAACCGACTCAACTTGCGCGCCCGCTTAATTTGACGTCATTTGATCCACTTAGAGCAAATTGTTCACCATCATTAGACAACTTTGCGATACTTTTTGGCATATGCATGGCACAAATACGCAAATATACTATAGAATCCGTGATGTCAAGCTGACGTCAACGGTGCCGCAGTTTCGGCGCGAAATTCGAAAAGGGGAAAGTTTGGCTTTTCCTTGTGACTTAAATGATTCTCAGAATGGAATGTTTTACAGCGAAGCTGTTTATGGCTGGGCTTTTGTGGATTTTTCGCGTGCGTGTGCAAAAATGTAGGCCGATCCTGGTGGCGTATTTCTATTTGCGCCCAAGCCCAGTGCTCGACCGCTGGCGCCGCCATGCGCCGCTCGCGCGTACCATGTTTCTACGTGCTTCTTTCGCCAAGGGCGCTTGAACGCAATCATATAATTCGTATGAATGCAAGCTTGGGAAGCGTGGCTGTATGGCCTAGTGGTTACGACGCACGCTTCGGGACCAGGCGTACGCGGGTTCGAATCTCGCTTTGGGTAGAAGTTTTTTTTCTTGGTATCGCGCTTTTCTTTTTTTTTTTCCTCTCTGTTTGGCAGCGCGGTCGGTTGAACCCCTGGGCCGCGGCGGAAGCCGCCGTGCCTGGCGCCGACGCGAAGCGGCGGTTGTTGGGGTGTTGCGGAGCGCAGCGTAGCAACACCCCAAATAAAAAAAAAATACTGCTCCAGTCAGGTAGACTGCTCCCTCCCTGATAGTGAGATTATATTTGGATCATCAAAACAGTGATGCGTTTATTTAGGAATGGCATCGATCCCTTAGCAGCAGCCACAGTCGTGCCTAGTCACCACCAGCCCAGCGTGTTCTCCGTTCTAGCGGCGGCGGCTAGCACGCCCGGGCTCGACGAGCCGCGCGCTCGCACGCGCCAGTCGAGCCCGGCCGTGCGGCTAGAAACATGGTACGCGCGAGCGGCGCATGGCGGCGCCAGCGGTCGAGCACTGGGCTTGGGCGCAAATAGAAATACGCATCCTGGTGATAGGGCAGAAAGGGTCCTCCAGGTGGTGGGCTTCGTTACAGCGCACGTCCTCCTAGTACCATCTCTTTGTCGGCGTTCCAACCGCTTACGTGCCTAGTTTCTTGCCGTTCTCCCAGGGTGGCGGCACCATCGCGCCTGTGTATAAAACAAGGTGAAGTTCTCCATTTTTAATTTCACTTCTCCTCTCGTAATGTGGAGGCCGCGTGTAGTGCGCACTACCGGCAACGATTGCCATCTCGTCTCTGTTGGTGGGCTTTAAAAGAAGCCCGCGAATACGCGCAAAATATCCGCGTGACTGGCTGCTCGAGGCACTTTGCGGGTATTCGCGGGCATCTTTCACGCTCGGAAAAACACTTTTATGTAGCACGTACTGAGCAACAGAAAGCTGTATCGAGAGTTTCTCATGTTGCTCTACAATTTTATCATTGACACGTTTCTTCTAATTATAGTACTTGAGAAGTTGATTAATTAATTAAGACTTATTCTCTAATTAGGCGGAATGCAAGGAAATAATCTGAGTGTCTCCAAGCGACGGCAAACAACATTACCTCGGTTCTGCCCAGCTACGTAGCATTTGCATATTTTTATAGTTTGACTCAAGTTAAGTGCAGAAAGAAATCCTGCTGTTAATACGCATATACGCCTGCGGTTGACTATTTGATATTCGATTCAATATTCTATACTTATAAATACCCTGTATTTAGAGCTAACATGAGGCTAACTCGCTTGAATATTTTTTTATTATACGTGTGTTTTGGCAGGGCCACGGTTGCACACGTCTCCACCTCTTGACTTCTCAAAAGAAGAGACAGACAAAAATCCCGCAACATTCGTCTCGCGATACTCACCAGTGAGCACCAGTGCCGCCACCAGCATGCCTTTTGATTCCGCCAACTATACAGGGTGTTTTTTTTTTTTTTTTTAGCTGCACCAAACTTTTAAAATTAGAAAAAAGTAAATCTTGGTCACGTTATGTGTACCATTCGAGTGCACGGATTGGCGGCCACTAGATACAGAGCAATTTCGGCACTTACGTGCGTAATTAGCGAAGTTACGCTAATTAACTTTCTAATTATCAACAATAGGTGGCTACAGCAAATTAGTACTTTGGGGCCACTCCTCGACACTATCTATCCCAACCATCAAATTTTGAATAGCGGAGTTCATGTGGAGCTACACGAACAATTAGTTCCCCTTGGCAGGCTCCTTGAAACCGAAACTGGCCGCAAAAAGAGCGTCTGTGTCGTCGATGTCCCCCCCCCCCCCCTCGCCTTTCGTCACGTCTCTGAGGTCATCGCTGGTCCGGCCGCGCGAGCAGCTTGCGTTATCTCCTTGCTGTCTGCGGCGTTGGCCTAGCGTTTCAATGCCGACGGGCCGCCAAATTTACTTCGTCATTCCGTTGGGCGCCACGTTGCGCTGTAGCGCCAACCCCGCTCCTTGGACTTTTAGATACTGCAGGCACGGCGTCAAATCAGTCTGTAGCGTCGACTGCGAACGCCGCTGACAGCAAGGAGATAACGCTAGCTGCTCGCGGGGCCGGGCCGGCGCTTACCTCAGAGACGTGACGAAAGGCAAGGGGAGGTGACATCGACGACACAGACGCTCTTCTTGCGGCCAGTTTCGGTTTCAAGGAGCCTGCCAAGGGGAACTAATTGTTCGCGTAGCTCCCACATGAAGTCCGCTATTCAAAATTTGATCGTTGGGAAAGGTAGTCTCGAGGACGGGCCTTAAAGTACTCATTTGCTGTAGCCACCTATTGTTGATAATTAGAAAGATAATTAGCGTAACTCCGCGAATTACGCACTTAAGTGCCAAAATTGTTCTGCATCTAGAGGCCGCCAATCCATACACTCGAATGGTAAAGATAAAGTGACCAAGGTGTATATTTTCCTCATTTTAAAAATGTGGTACAGCTAAAAAAAAAGCACACACACACACACACACACCCTGTATACGAGCCGTTCCGTGGCCGATATACATGAGCTATTTACACTGATCTCTGTTATAGGGGGCTGGATGGCGCATCGAGATCCTTCTACTTAAGCTACAGGAAGAAAGCGACCGTGTCCCGGAAGTGAGCGCTTCGCGACTTTGCAGCGGCACTTCGCATGCAAGGGCACTCGGCGTTTCTTTTCCTTCCTCTAAAATACCTACCTGATGGAACCTAAACTACCCAAGCATATCGAAGAAGTCTTTTTGGAAGATTTCCCACGCGTATTTTTCCCACCAGCGTGTTGAGCGTCATGTGAAATAAGAAGCTACTGCTAGCACTGGCAATTGCCTACATTCAATGAAGCGGTACATGCGCCCTTCTTTGGCTCTCTGTTATCTAGGTTCCTGCCGTCTCAGCTAGCTTTTACAAGCAATTGACTTGTAAGCTTAGGAAGAGACAAGTTGAGACCATCTTTCGGAAAGCATGCCTTGCAGTGATCACTTCAGGATATCGTGCTTCGACTATCTGTATCGACTATCGATATCGACTATCGACTGGTTGTATATAACGGTATATACCGTCAGTCGAGTATCACCCACTGGTATCGTGCTCTCCCCCGATGTAGCCTATGTTGCAGGCTACATCTTGGGATTTGCGTGTCCTGTGGGGCAACAAACCATAACTTACGCTGCGTGCCGGTTGGCTACTGTTCCAGAAAGATGCGCATGAACGCTTCTGGATAGAAAAATGAGCGTGCTGACCCTAAGGAGTTATCGTATTCCACTGCTTACATCTATATAAGAAAAGAACAAAAGGTGCTTTATTCAGACCACTAGAAGAGGGAACACCGCTCAAGTTCTTATAGCCACGGACATGAGGCAATTTTCATGGCAACTACACAAGCTTTACTTATTTATTAACTTTATGAGCACATGCATGAGTCATCGGCCGAATTTAACTAGTTCTTGTGACTTGGGGAGTGCGTAAGTAGCTACTTTCTAAAGGTACAGATGCATTACTAGGTAAAAGAAAAACGCAAAGAGAAGAAAGTCCAACCCAAAATCTAACAAGGCCCAACATTTTGAAGCGGGCGACTAAGCGTTTTTCTTCCTTCTCTTTCCGTCTTTTTTTTTTTTTGTAATCAGCAGTTCCTATATAAGCTTACAAATGATTGGGCAGAGGAAGTCCTAGCAATTTTCTAGCATTTTTTTTCTGTCATAGAAGCCGCTATATTTGCATGTACATTTACTATCTCACGCAGGGGTAAGGGCCCTTAATAGAATTACCGGACGATATCTACTCAGTAATTTTTCAGTGGTAGGCGAGGTTTAATCGCCGGGTTACTTACCTAAGAGAAATTGTTCTCGTTGTTGAGGTTATCAGTGTGTTACATTTACGACGTAAGTGCGCATGAACGTAACTAATGGCACACCCGACCTGTGATCGGTCTATTAGAGAGGGCGAATACCTGACTTTTCGAATATGAATTAAATACGAATAGTAAGTCTAGAATATTCAATCGAATATCAAATAGTCAACCGTATTAACAGCAGGATTTCTTTTTATTTCTGCTTACTTAAGTACCACGCCTTTTCTGACTAGCCCACAACCCTCCCACCCTTTAAAAAAAACGAGAAAAAAAAACGAAAGAAAAAACAGCTTACTATCAAGCACAAGGAATCAGTTTTAAACGCAAGATTTAGTTACTAATCTAATTTTAGTGACTAATTCTCACTAAAAACTGCACAAATAGCATCTCAACATCTTTAAAGCATGGTTGTAAACAAGCTTTAGAATGAATGGTTGCTCTATAGATTAAAGCTCTAAAAATACGCTAAATAAATGGTTGCCGCAAAAAACAAATGGGAGTTGTGGTAAAAGAAAAAAAATGCAATATTGGGCCATTTGCAAGAAAAACATCTCTGGTCGTACCATAAAACAAAAATTCACCATGACTGGACGGCCAAATGGATTGAATGACAGACTACAAGCAACACTCTCAGGTTGTCATGTAGACTTCAGCAGCGAATTCTGAAACAAAACTTGCATTATCCATTTTGTTTCTGCATTCCTTCAAAAAATTTCTCATTGTTTCACTTGTGATAACTTGCGATACTTTGTTTAGCAGATGGACAGCAGTAACAAGACCTTAGCAGTTGCTTATTGCGAAATATTTGGTTGGTGTCAAATATTAAAAAATGCCTGAATCGTTTATTTACGACTACCAATAGGATAGTTAGTGTGTAATATTCGATTCGTATTCAAAACTTCAAATATTCGTCCACGCCTATTGTCTATACGTCTAACAAGCATGCTCCAAATAGGTCTGAAAGTGATACTGTAATGGGACATGTCGTACATATCCACATATCCCGTACGGGAAATAAATGCTGTTCTATAACTGGTGAGCGCTTGCTTGCAATACTTATATCTTCTCAAAACTGCTTATTCAGTCACACTGGCAAGCCAAATGCACAAAGCGACAAACCTTGCCAAAGGGGTGCGAAACGTTTAAGCACTAAAACAATTTTTCCGATACCTTCACTTGCTCTAAGCTTCACAGACGATCACTGGTTGCTTCCACCAGTTGCTACTATTCGCCACAAATGTACCTACTTCAGCTTCTTAGGCCTCTGCCCCTACATGATCAGCATGCCGTTTGTTTCTCGTAGAACGTCAGTCTTCTAATTTTATTGTTGATTAGACGCGCATGGGGGACGTCGAGGCCAGCATTCCCAAAGTTTTGTTACGTATGCAGTCTGCAATCGCCCATCACCGCGCCGACCACGCCGGTATCATGTGTGGCGTGCGCTTGAAGCATTGGCGAGTAAGAAAGCGCTTTAGTTAAAGATAGGCACCGCATACACGTTCAGATTATTGTAAAAGCTTGTTCCAGACGGGAAATTATAAACACCCCTCAAACATGGAAAACAATGAGGAAAAAATGCTACAGCCGCCGTAATGTCCGCTTGCACGCAGTAGTAAGTGCAGCATATGCCCTATACTTCCGGAACAAGCCACCGCGAACCTCGGCACTTACGATGCCTTCACCTGCGCCCGGCTCGGCGAGTGACGAAGTGACATCCAGCAAAACTTAGTAGAGATCAGTGGCTGTTTAGTTTCAGTATTGTCATGTGTGGTGGAAAAGTGCTTTTAGAAGCGGCGCGAATTGAGAGTACACTGCCCGCAGTATTTTGCATGCATTCAGCGATATTAATGACCGATATGCATCGTACATGGCCGGGGTGCATTCTTATCGGAGCGATTCTTATCGGAGTCACTGTGCACGTTCATCCTGCAGATTTGAAATCTGTCACTGAATCCCTTTTGGCGTGATTACGTCATCCACTTGCAGTATCTGTAGCATTTTCTTTACCATGTTTCTGTTGATGCCCAAATGTTGTTGATCGAGTTCTGTGCATTTTTGCTGACCGAGCGATGTACCTGCTAATTTGCTCCCGCCCTTTCTGTATATTAAAATCCGTACTTGTCGATTTTCATATATGAACATTCTTGCATTGTATTTTCTTTTTCTTTTACTTTTTTTATTTATAACGTTGTATATTTGGCCGATTTCTGTGTTTAACTTGCTGTTTTTATAATTTACTGATTGCTGTGCTTGCTGCAGGAGGTTATTCTGCGTTTCTGTTAACTTGTGTTCTTGGTATCCCCTTATATTACATTCATCCTGCAGGTATTTGAGGTACTGTAAATAAATAAATAAATAAAAAATTATTTATGTGTTATTTTTAATAAATTACTGGGTTGGGCGTACTAAAAATATGCATATGTAAACTAGTAATGGTTGAGTTTATCAACGATACTGTTGGGCACATTGTGAGCAACGAAAACAATACCTACAACATTATTTCAAGAAGGCACGCAGAGAAAATTTCGTGCAGGTAATAAGCATAGCAACAACCTACCTCTTGAAGTAAAGCAAAAATTCCAGGTTACCTTCATTGCTCGTCAGGTTCATTATAGATGCCAGAGCACACATGATGACCACACTGAGAAGAAGCTTCTTATGTATAGTGTGATAACGCCTGAAAAGTACGTCATAGAGTAAACGCAGGAGATAAATACAGTTCATTTTCTGCGTTCACAACAATCCAAACACAAATTTTTAACCAGGTCCTTAGCTTATACACCTCTTCAGCTGTATCCAGTAATACGTTATCATCATTTTCTGTCCTTATGCTACTGAATAAATCGTATCCAGCCTAACATTTCTACATGCAGCAAACAAAGCCTATGGATCATTATCTACCATCACAAACCCCCCTCCCCTTTGCCTAATTATCACTACGAAGTATTTCAAGGGATAACGATGAGCTTCTGGGCCAGCCATAATAGTATTATTCTATAGGTGGTCGGCGCTGCGAAAACATGTAAATGTCGTTTGCGCCATTTCGCATCTCAAAACTTTACGAAATGGGGTACACATACAGAAAAATTAGCCAAATTTCCCTGAAAAAAGTGCGAACAGCCTGATCATTTTAATCAAAGATGAGTAAATGTAGTACATGTATGCCTCGTGAACCCAGGAGTCATTATAGGTAGAGTTGTCATCCATCCAATTACTCTCCCAATTAGTTTCCGACTTGTTCAGGGTACATTTGGTACTCCGCAAATTCGTGAACATAATTACGTTCTGTTGCGGAGAAAGCGTTGACGTGCACATTTCATCCTACAAGATTTGCCTCACCCCAGGAAACTTGAAGGCACAGAATGTCCCCATGCTTGGCATTGCCGCTAACATGCCAGTCTCTTTCATTCCATATTCAAGAACCCCGAAACCTACAATAACACAGCAGTCCATGTGCATAGCACATACTAGAGGTGCACTCGCGAGTAAAAGTTTAGAAACCCGGCTGTATCACTGCATTTAGGCCGACATAACTTAACTGCAAAGAAAATATATATATATATATATATATACATATATATATTTCGGGATACCTTTGCTCTTCAAACTTTTCATCACAAGGGCACATCAAATGCAAATGAAAAACCTCTGCAAGTACTACATGTCTGTTTATAACCATCTGAATGGTCTTGCGTTGCCACGAAGTCTTAGTGTAATAAAGTCGATGTACCCCTTCGAATGCTTGTAAACATGCGTAGCTTCTTCGCCGATGCTCCCCTTTTTTTATATTTTTGCGTAGTTAATAAATGAAACCCGCCGGGGTGGCTCAGTCAGCTAAGGCGTTGTTGCGCTGCTGAGCACGAGATTGCGGGATCGAATCCCGGCCGCGGCGGCCCCATTTCGATGGAGTTGAAATGCAAAAATGCACGTGTGCTTGCGTTGTAGTGCACGTTAAAGAACCCCAGGTGGTCAAAATTAATCCGGAGCCCTCCACTACGGCGTGCCTCATATCAGAACTGGTTTTTGCACGTAAAACCCCAGAAAGAAGAAGAAAGAAGGAGTTATTAAAAGAAACTACCAAAGTGGGCAAAAATATATGAATTTTATTGGGGGGGGGGGGGGGGGGAATAGGATGGAATAAGCGCGGATAAATTCAAAGCTGAGTTATAAAATCACATCGAAATAAAAAATAACAAAAATGAAAATAAAAGATTTTTATTAAAAACCGCCACATTCCTCTTTGTACAACCGATCCTGCACAATTTCTTGGCTGCCTAAACCAAAGAACCGCCATATAGCCAAAACTAAGTTTCGTACATTCTCTTCGCTTTGGACCGTATGGACACGCCAAATTAAAAAAGCACCCTGGGTTTGACAAAACGGATGAAGCAATGTTTCGATGCTTACTCTTTCTTCCAAAAGTATATTTCCCTTACATCTAGTCGATCTTCTTCAGGCACCGACAGTTTTCCTGAAATAGAGATAAGCCCAACGACTTGGTGGAAGCTGGCAAAAAGCAGGTTCACGTGATGCTGTTTATTAGACTACTCACGAGGCTACGCGATGGTAGCTGACCATTCGACACCATGACCATGGAGGGTGCTTCGCATTCATAGAACCAATTTTTTGTGTGGTACACTGTAGTCATGAGTGATCAAAAGCATATTGTTCTTAGTCATGTTCAGTTAATTAAAGTATTTGTATTGAGCGCTTATTGATCAATGGCAAGATCTGGCATCAGCAACCTCAAATGACGGTATTGAGATCACCATTGTCTATACATGCCTTACATTCAATTTCGAATAGCTTTTATGGAACCAGAGAGAAAAAAATGAACTAATGTGCTCGATGTTGTGTTTACTTCGCGTCTCGACAATGCATTGCCACTCGTTCATTTACGTGGCCGTAGCGATATTATCCCCGATTCATCTTAATATGCGTTTTCGAGCCCATCAAAGGTTGAGGATCGCATGAGCCTCTACGGTCAGCCTATACAATACTATGCCAGAGCATAAACAGCAAACCTCCAAAATTTCGTACTTAATTTGTTTTAAGAGTTCAAAACAGTCCGTCGAAAATAATTGGTTCTTTTTCGAAGAACTCACTAAGCCCTTACATTGGCACTGTCACGGTGAGCGAACGGTGGAACAGCATGCTAAGACGCCTTAACAGTAAGCAAAATGAGCTATTTCATTTGGCACAACTTTCTAACAGCATTTGTGCGCAGGATAAATATATTGTGACCGAAAAGCAGTTCTAGACTCTAGCCATTAATTCTAAGCAGCGGCTTTCTTTTCTTCCACACTACATATTATGCCCAAAACATAATAAAGAACTATAGAAAGTATTAATCCTCAGTGGACATGTGGGACAGATTACTCTTGCTGAAAACTTTCCAGTCGTTCAATAATAATGACCCGATTTTATGCAGCCTATGCAGAAATTTGTTGTTTTATTTGGTCAGTCTCACCATCTTTGCATCCCTTTGAAACTGCGTGGTGTTGCATCTCTCCTTCTCAAATCTCTCCTTCAATGAATACGACATAGCACGTGCATCTGGTGACGTTTGTTTCGCGGTTTCGTTAGTGTCATTGCCGTGGTGACACGAATATCTGAAAGCAGCTGCTTCTGATTTACAAGCTGCTCATTTTTTTGCGGACATCTACTTGCGAACGGTATTACATACATGCTTAAAATAATATAGACGTCTCATTCTTTTCCCCAAACGAACTCCAAGCAAACTTAATATTTCACTTTGTTTAGAAATTAGACAATATTCGGTATTCGATTAGATATTCTCTAAGAGATTCTCATTCAATTTGATTCGAAAATGGCACTATTTGAACACACCTAGTCCAAATACTTGACTTAGGACCTCTTGACGCTCTTGACTTAGGGCTATGATGTAACGTAAATGACGTGCAGACATTGCGAGCCGGGGATCTAGGCGTCAAATATGTCGGCGTTACCTATTTCGCAAATTTATCATTCACAGCTTGGCCTTCCAGTCATATCACATGAGCTCGTCGCGCAAACCACCCCAACTAATCAACTGAGAACGAACAAGGAAAACTTGAAGCTGGCGCCAACGTTTCGGCAGGCCTTGTCGATACGTTGGCACCAGCTTCAAGTGCCCCTTGTTCGTCCGCGGTTCATCACTTTAAATCTTCGATTTCCTGTGAAGCAGCTCGTCTAGTTTGGGAGCCACCCCTAACTGTGTATCCCCAGTGTAATCGCATTTCGGCGCACTCAGTTTCAATCCCACACAAACAGTGAAGAACTGAAACGACTCTTCACGCAAGTCATGCTGCACTCCCATTCCACCACATTTGAAGACTATATAGTCAAAAATTTATCTGTAAATCTGCCTCCCCACCTCCATTTTAACCCCTTAACTGCAGGCCCATGAGGCACTAATAACTAATAAAATTAAAGAAGGATAAATTATGCATCGTTTTGTATATTAGCTTTAGGGAATGATTAGGACCAACTGCAACAAAATTTTACTTTGGTTCAAGTTGCTATGAATGAGTAGTATACCAGGTGTTTCAGCGAGCACATTCAAAACTTTTTAAAGGTTGCCTGTGGCAGATAGCACAATTCCAGTTCATGAGCTGGTCTACTCAAAGAGGCGGACATTACGTGCACAAAAAAATTGAAATTCATATTCGACTAATTACCAAAAATTCACCAATTAGGTTTTTAACTAATTACCTCATGGCCCATATTTCATTTTACAAAATCTAGCCGTGGAGTTCGCAAGGCGGATCCACTTGGAACGCCTTCTCAGCATGACACCAGTTTCGAGATGTCAATTCCCGAACTTTTCAGAGAAAGGCATTGGCGTTCCAGTTACTTTTGTGCTTCAATGCATAAAACGACGTTTTGTTAAGAAAGCACGTAAGCAGACGACGCGTGCACATGGTGGTTAATTGTCGCTATGACGTAAGTCCCAGCACACCACCTCTGAGATTTTTCAGTGCCCCACGGGCATTCGAGGGCACCGCCTGATCTCTGAGGTAATGCTGAAAACCGCGCGCTCTAGGTCATGCGTCACTTCCGGCGAGTGGTGATGGTGGCGTTTTTTTTTTTAAGTTTCGGTATCTAAAACGGCTATTCTCGCGATGTTTTCGCGATGCTTTCACTCGTCTTTCAAACGTCAAATTTTGCATGGAGGCTCGAATTTGTCTACAGTACTAGGCTTTTTACGCGGTTGAAAATTTTGTTGCAGTTGGTCTTTAATGATCACGAAATGAAGACGAAGACAGGGATAGAAATAGTAGACTAGGCGCTTGTCTTGTCTCTCTCACCTTGTCCTCGTTTTAATTTCGCGCGCATTAATATTTTCTGTAAATATGAACCAAGTAGACGAAGAAGGGGCAATCTTAATTTGAGTGCATGAGTTCCATTGGAAGAAGCTGCAATGCGTGTTCGGAATCACTCGGTGCAGTTGGTACTATGAAGTAGTCTTTTGCGTTCCACTTATTTCTTGGTTGTGAAGAAAGCTTGCGAAATATGCCTAAGACATGTTGGGACTACTCGTTTGCACGCCTCGACAGCAGGGCTATTAAGCCTTTTTTCTTGCGAACGACGCCCGCATGCTGACCGTAAGAGAAGTGAACATGTGTACTTCAGCTTTCTGGTTTCTCACTTATGAATTGCGAGTATCATTGCCTTCTTGTCTTCACAGCCAAGTTTCGCTGTGTGGCTGTCTCCTTTGCGCTGCTTACGCTGGATTCGTGTATCGGTCGCTTCATCGAGGCTCTCATGAGGGCTTCATTCTTCAAACACGCTCCTAATTATGCTACATAACATGAGCGCAACATTGTAGCAACATTCACTTTTTGAATTTATGGCTTTAAATCCCAGAAAAATAAAGAGCTGCATCAGGTTTTTTTGAGAAGGTTCTACAGCATTGTTTTCTTTTCATTTTTTTAAACAATACTTATGCTTTAGAACACGTGTCCAAAAGTTTGAATAATTAGTCTCAACTAATTAACCTTCTAAAAACACTGCAAAAAGCATCCTGAGAGTTCAAGTCGCCCGCTGGCGATACGCCGTATAGTTCACATTCGTTCACGAAATACTGCGCGTACTTTACTTAACTGGTTGGTTTTATTTGCGGGAAAGAGTCCGTATTCAGTGTATAGTCCAACTGATCTTTCGCTTGCAGCACGAATATTTTACACACGACCTGGCTACCACTAGGAATATATTCCCAGAAGTTGATTTACGCCGTCGGTAATGCAAGACTTATACCGTGAGACTCAGGGCTGCATTGCACAATATAAAATAGGTATGTAAAAATTGTTTGCGAATGAAAACTCTTCCTGCCATGACCAATTCCTAGCGAGCTATCATAACAATTTATAGCTCCTACAGTGCTTTCACTATCAAGTCAACGAGTCTGTTTCAACGGTAGTAAAGGCTTGCCTCTTCTAGAGAGAGCTTCGTTTTGACGGTAATTTTTGAAATAATGTGGCAATATTAAACATTCAAACAGAGCGCCAATGCCAACGCAAAATTTAGTAGCTTTCTCTCGTTCGCATGACATGTGATACAATTTCCTGATCATCTATCAGAGCAATAAATGCCTTGGTTGGTTCATGTAACTCCGAGGAATGCCGAGGAATACAACAGCTTGTAATGTTTCCTTTTTGTATTCCTATGGCTTTTTTTTTTTCTGCGCCTCAACGCGCATAAGATTCATGGCATATTTTGACACACAAAGAGGCAAACAATTACAAAAAAAAAAGCACCGACCCCCTGCGATTCTTAAGCCATTATTACTGATCCAGTGGTATAAATTCTGCAACTAATTATAAATCATCAGCCATAGCTTGTTGCATCCCTACAGAGAATCCCAGATTTATCTCCACTCACAGTAGTAAACACCTTCCGCTATGCTAAAACGTGTTTAAGTTTATACCTCTGCCACAATATTCTACGGACGAAAGAAAAATGAAGCGACATCGAAACTGACGTACTTTTTTTCTCGTCGTCTGGTTTCTTTGGCGGCGAAGATTCACCGGGGAAGAAAATCTGGCCATCTTCCAGTAGCGTTGTCGTCTTGCGCGTCCTGCTGCGGTTAGGGGACAGCAGCGCAGATTTCAGCGCCGCTGCTCGCATCACGGCCGGCGCCGACAAAGCGCTGCCTTCCGTGACGGCGCTATCGCTCAGCACCGGCACGGGGGGGCTGGACTCAGTGAGCATCGACCTCTCCATCAGCGAACGCAGTGGCGGAAACGCTCCAGCCGCACTCTGGCCCATCCGGCCCAAGATGCGCTTCCAGGTGACCTTCCTGGTGGCCTTCAATCCCTCCTCCGTCAACTGCGAGCCCGTTCCCGGAGAATCCTTTGTGACTTCTGACGACTTTTGGTACAAGGAACTGTCGTCATAGAACACCTTGTCAGTTCAAGGAACCAACCGATGCTTCCGTAAGGGTCTGGTTTGACACAGATTTTTCCGTCTCGCATGTTTTGCAGCCCACGTCCGCGGAGCTCGCCCGTTCCCCTGCAATGGCGCTGTCCACGATGCGTGATGGCTTCGCGGAACGTGATGCGCCAACAGAAAGGCTCGCGGGCAGGCGATCTTCGGCACTGAAGTTTCTCTTGCATTTTCTTTCAGAATGCGCTGTCGCAGCCAGAAGCGAAAGATCTTCGTCTGTCGGAAAGGCGCTGTCGGCCGACAAAGCCGACTCTATGGGCTGGGTTTGTCTGTCGGCAGGCCCGATAACGGCCGACTGGTCCGAAATCTCATTTAAAACCGCCAGTGATGCAGGCCGTTGGATTTCTGAAGTAGAGGCCCGCTTCCCAGACGATGTTGAAGGCTGCTCACCAGTCTCAGGTACTGACAAAGGCGCTCTGGGAGCGGAGGGTTCTCTATTTACGCTTGCCGGCGACTCAAGGCCTTCATAAAAAGAGATTGTTAAACAATATAATTTCATAAATCATAAAACGGTAATTTAACGCTTCTATTTTATTAAGCCAAATTACAATTAGCTTCTCTTGTTGTTTGCTTTTGTTAATAATTATACGTTATATTTCACTGCTAAAATTACCAAATCGCAGCGTTATTTACGAAATATGCAGTTTCTTAGGCTCCGTAGTAAGCGTGTGCCCCCAGATCAGCAAACACGCTTGAAGTAATAGTGACCGGAGGTGAACGGGTTTCTAGCTCTAATCGCTATACTTTGTCGGGAGCTGCGAAAACTGTATATTTTTATGAAGAAACGCGTTTTGATATCGCGACGTAAGAATCTTCGATTATGAAATATCCCAGTGGACGTTCACAGGCGACTCCGTTAAGAGTTCCCATCATGCTCATCCCAGTCGAACATTTAACCCCCTCACTGGCGCATCGCGTGGACATTGTGGTGCCATACTTCCCCACAATACCTCACACGCGAAACTTTGCGCAAGCGTGGGTCATACGTGAGCGTTTTCACCGCTCACCGGTGTCATCCACATTCCTCAGGAGGGACTCCCGGAGATCCGGCCGGGCGCTGAGGGCGGGCATGCGCGTGACCGTCTTGCGGAAGAGCTCGCGCTGGTGCAGCACCTGGACGCTCTCCTGCTGCAGCACTTCGACTGCCTTCCAGATGAGCCTGGCCATCAGCAGCACCGCCAGCGTCTCTTCCAGCAGGAGCGACAGGAAGCAGCTGAGCGCGAGGCAGGTCAGCTGCAGGTTGCGAAGCCGCGTCCCGCTCACGCTGAGCACGAAGAAGGTGACGTGGGTAGCCAGCGTGGTGGAGTCCGTGGACGCCATCATCAGGATGAGCGCCACGAAGTGCAGGACGGAGCCCTTGACAGGGGAATCGGAGGAGGTTGAACCGACGGTATGTGTTCGTAGCGAGAGTCGCACGGCGCCAAAATAACTCTAATTCTGCAGCCGCCGAAATCTAGTGTCTTTCACATTTGCATTGCGCCGGTCACGCCGTACGCCCGAGAGCGTTCACAGGCGTGATGAACAGCGTCTGCCGTTAGGACTGCCTGCAGCAAGCGCACATGTGTCCATTGCGCCGAGCGGGGACTTTCTTTTTTATTAGCCGGCCGAAGATGCTCCTAGACCTATCGTGTTGAATGGCTTGCTTTCTGTTGATAACTGCAACGAAGCAGATAATTTTGCTTGCTCTCCACGCCGAATGCTCAATCAGAACGCAGTTATACTGTTACGGCAAATCACCAGCTCCTGAAATATCAGCCAGTGTAAAATTTCGACTAATAGAATATATCGTCACATTTGCGTTAACATTAGATGTTGTATTACTTACGTGTGGAGGTCGCTTCTCTGCTAAATTTCAGGATACGCAAGAGATGACAAAATTCTGCGCACCTCATTGTCGACTCTTTTGTTAAACTACGCGCATAACACGTTGTAGGAATTTGTAAGCTCCGATGCTTTGCAGCATGAAGCACTAATGACGTGCGCGTCTGCTTTATTTGTGGCCCGCTAAAGCTAAACGTGGCACGCTAAAGCTAAGGTGACAGGAGGGATCTACTTCGGGGAGGGGGGGGGGGGGGGCGCTGCTAATTACTCGGCACAGCGTCGAGTTCATAACATTGCACCGAAACCTCGCTTGCTACAATGCACGGTTCAGATGGCATGACGTTCTGTTGCACATGCATCGATATGTTGCAGGCTCGATTCCGGGCAGCGGCAGTGCCAGTATACCGATGGGAGGTCAATATGAAAATGCTCGTGTATACTTAGATTTAGGCACCCTTTACAGCGGCCCAGGGGGCCATAATACGCTTTGTCCACCTACCCCCCCCCCCCTCCTATCCTACATACAACCCCAAAACCAAGCATACCTTGTTGTTTTCTCAACATGTCCCAAGTGATAAAATCAATAAATTATTATAGTGGAGTTGTTATACGCTAGATTTTGGTGGTTCGTGTGCTTAGGCTAAAAAGATGGCAGCCACCCCAGAGCTCACGACCGGCTGATCCGGGTGATAAAAACGGTGATAAAAGCGTATCTCCGAGTATGCCCCAGCTGCGTTTAATCGTGAGAAGTGTCAAAGCATATTGTGATAAAAAATTATCGTAAAGAAAAGTAAAACCGGAGTAGACACTATTTAGTATGGATTGCGGTTTGACGTCAGGGGCTCTAGGCAGACCACGTAACCTTACCCTCAGTTCCCTAGTTCCACCCGTGCAAAGCCGCGTATGCCGTGCAAGGCCGCGTGCGGTGAGGACTGCGAAAGAACAGCGTGTCTACGAAGAACACCGTCGTGAACAGAAGCGACAATGTGCGCGACGACAGTGGGCGGCATGTAATACGCACGAAGATCATGCCGCAAACGTTAAGCGTATGCACCTTTGGTTGGGTCACCCCTACCGACTCCACTCCCATAGTAATTGTGGGTGATTTCAACATAGGCGTGTCTCGGCCAGACGGAAAGTGGTTCGTAGCGTTTCTTTGGGAAAGAATCGGGATTCAATGTTACACAAATATCAGTGTGCCCACGACGCGTCATCGGTCGTGTATAGACCTCACATATACAGCTCCGCTGGTCATCCACCTTCACAAAATGTAATGGCTCTGAATTTTTATTATTGCACAACTAAATTTCATCTGCATTCAAACTTTCGAAGCTCGTCCCAGTAAATACAAGGCCGTCACGGCCTGAAAATGTACCTGTGGTTTCGTGATGAGCTTGCGGGGTCGCTTTTAAGAGCCAACTGCATCAAGCCCGTTTCCTGCGTCAAGCCGGCATTGTATGGTATGTGTCGCACATGCTGTGTATCACCCGTATCATTAGCGATACATAGCATGTGCTATGTATGTATGTATGTATGTATGTATGTATGTATGTATGTATGTATGTATGTATGTATGTATGTATGTATGTATGTATGTATGTATGTATGTATGTATGTATGTATGTATGTATGTATGTATGTATGTATGTATGTATGTATGTATGTATGTATGTATGTATGTATCTGCAGTGAAGCTGTTCCTCCGAATGATAACCCCTCACAACAGAGAGACAACATCGGACGGTTAACTACCAGATATCCGGATCAATAGCCGTACGGCGATGCCGAGGAACGCAACTTGCGTGTTTTACGGCGAAAAATGACGCTCCGTACGGTCTCTGTGTCATTATTTGGCCGGTAAAGCGGGATTCACACGACGGACCAAATTGCGCGGACGACCGAGACGTGGCTGAGCGTCAGCGAATTCTGCTGCCAGCAACTTATCTGCTTCGTGCTTGTGTGCAAAGTAATTGGGCGGCACTAAGTCACGTCATACTCGTCCGCGGAATTAGGCTCCTCTTGTGAATAAATCCACCTTAACCGGGATAGAAAGCACTTTTGTAACACAAGAGCATCCCTGTGGCCAAAGGCCTAGGCATGCGTCATTCAAATGAGCGGCCTCGCGTACCGCACCTACCGGGAAGTAGTCAGTCACCTCCCCGAAGAACTCGAGTTCCATGTAGAGAAAAAGCGGCATCATGACTGTGACTTGAGTCGGCAGCGCTTCTGTCAGCAGTAGTATAGTCACCGAAACCAAGCAGTATGCGGAACGGGCGTCCTAGTAGAAAAAAAGAGAAAGCTAAAGCAGAAACTTGCATTCACTGCGTTCAGTTTGCACGATAGAAATGTTTCTAAATTACTCATAGTAGTTATTTAATGAAATATACGTATCTCTAGGTCCGGACAGGCCGACAATGAAAACTGAACCTGGCAATGTTCAACACGCGCAGCCTATCGAGTGAGGCTAGCTTAGCAGAACTATTTGAAGAATTATCAGGTATTGCCTGGGATGTCATTGGCCTTAGTGAGGTGAGAAGAACTGGCGAGGCTTATACAGTGCTGACTAACAGCCACGTCCTCTGCTACAGAGGTCTTCCAGATAGGAGAGAATTCGGAGTAGGATTTCCATAGTCCATAAGGACATAGCGGGCAACATTGATGAATTCTACAGCATTAATGAGAGGGTAACAGTCGTCGTAATAAAGCTGAATGGGATGTATATAATGAAGGTTGTACAAGCCTACACCCCAACCTCCAATCACGATGATGAAGAAATAGAACAGCTTTATGAAGATGTTGAATTAGCAATGAGAAAGGTGCAAACTCAGTATACTGTAGTCATGGGCGACTTCAATGCAAAAATGGGGAAAGAGCAGGCTGGCTAGAAAGCAATCGGCAACTACGGCATCCATTCTAAGAACACTAGAGGAGAGATGTTGGAAGAATCCGCGGAAAGTAATAGGCTCCAAACAATGAATACCTTCTTCAGGAAGCGCAGCAACAGGAAGTGGACCTGGAAAAGCCCTTATCGAGAGACAAGGAATGAAATAGATTTCATACTCTCTGCCTATCCCAGCATAGTGCAGGATGTAGAAGTGTTAGGCAGGGTAAAGTGCAGTGACCATAGGTTATTGAGGTCTAGGATTTCTCTCAATTTGACGAGAGAAAGAATAATGTTCGTCATGAAGAAACAGGCCAACCTAGACGCAGTAAGGGTAAAAGCAGACCAATTCAGGCCAGTGCTCGCAAACAAATATTGTCGCGACGCCATCTGTGCCCAACCACGCTGACGACGAAGACGACGACCTCGAGCGTGCAAGCGAGGTACTAGAGAAGAAGAAGTTTGAAATGAGCGCTTTGTCCTAATTGTCTCAATTAAATACCGCTCTTCACTCTTGTCTCCAGTGAGCCGTGACACTGGTGGAGGTGCGGGGTATTGCATCCTCGCCTAATGATTGGGACGATGCCTGCGAGTAGCCCTGCATCCAGCCCTTAAAAACATCATCCACGCGTCGAGACACATGTGCACCGCGCAAGCCGCCGCCTGCAAGGTCTGTGCCCGGAATTCGGTCTCTTGCAAGGAAGTTTGTCAGCGACCGCACCGACTCAGGAAATGGCGCTTGCAAGTACAAGACAGGTGACTGTTCAAAACAATCTAGTCCCCACAAGCTTCCGCGGTGACACGTATGAAGACGCCGTAGACCGGCTCGACCAGTACGAACGCGTAGCTAGGGTCAATCAGTGGCGTCCGGACCAGAAGCTTTCCAATGTGTACTTCGCTCTTGAAGGATAGCGCAAGGACGTGGTTTCAAAACCGCGAAGCACATTTGACAACGTGTGATGAATTTTGCCGTCGGCTAATTGATACCTTCGGAAGCACTGATCGCCTAGATAATGCACAACGCCTTCTCGAGTAGCGCATTCAGAAACCCAACGAAAGTGTTTCCATGTTTGCCGAGGACATGTCTCGTTTGTTTCGCTGCGCGGATCCCAACATGCCTGTTTCGAAGAAGCTGAGCCATCTCATGCACGGAGTCAAAGAACAGCTATTCGCTGGTCTCGTGCGCAACCCGCCTACAACAGTGGAAGAATTTATTAGGAAGCCACAGCAATCGAGCGGGTGCTCCAGCAGCGTTGCCGGCAATACGAACGCCTGACTAGAGCACTGCACGGGCTCGGGCTTACCCTAAAGCCCGGGCCCGGCCCGGCCCACGGGCTCGGGCCGGGCTCGGCACGGCATGTGCTGTTTGACCCGGGCCCGGGCCGGCTCGGGGTATTTTGACGTGGGCCCGGGCCGGGCTCGGACTTTCTGGTGGTGTGCATGTAACGTGCAGCGAGTTACCCTCGCGCGTCTCGACTCTGATGAACCTGTTGCCCCGGCGCAGCTGGACGCTAGAAGTGCTAATCCTGTGTACTTCCCTTTTCTTCTTTGGTCTTATTTTGCGCTGTTGGAACAGAATGTAAATGTCCAGAGATACCGAAGCCACCTCAAACCATAGGATGCCGTTGTATTCCTTACCTAAATCAGTGTAATTAATGCTTTCAGCGCGGTGCAAGCGCGTTCGCGACTTGCTGATTCTCCAAAGGCGAATTGGTAAAATGATGGCTGGTAAGATAATATAATACGTCACGCGGCTGAAATATTGCACTGCGTCCATCCATGATTGCACGCATGTTCTCAAGCGGCCGCCTAGCAGCAGCGCATTACCCTGCACCATGGAGGAATGAGAAGCATTTTTTCTCCATTTACTCCGTCCATGCGCGGCGCTCACGACCGGTCGTGACTGTGCTTTGGCTATAGTGTACTAGAATACGGTTGAGTGGCACGAGCGGCTAGGGCGGCGCATGCTTTGCAGTGAGGCGCCCGACATGGAAAAATACTGTGGCGGCGCTGCGATAGAAAAGGATTAGGCCGCATCAAGGTCGTGCCTTTGGAAACTGCTGGCGATACTGCTCGGCAGGGTCATTCGTACTACTTCGCGAGCTGGTATTTGCGTTCAGACCGCTCAAATGGTATTCATAATTGCATACGACATGTATTTATGCCTTAAGAATAAATTGCTTTCATTCTCTTCTCTATTTTAATTTTTTAAATACCGCTCGGTGATCTTTTCCGGTCTCGGGCCGGGTTCGGGCCGGTTTCGAGCCGGGCTCGGGCCGGGCTCGGGCCTAAGGTAATGGGGTGGCGGGCGCGGCCGGACGGGTAACGTAGAATGGTCTCGCCATAAAACTTTTGGTCGGGCTCGGGTGGGTAGCCCAACGTAAAAACGGGCCCGGGCCGGGCCCGTGCAGTGCTCTACGCCTGACTAACGATGCACCTGCAGGAGCCGCAGAACTGGCAGTGACAGACAAGACCTCGCTGCGTCAACTGATCAGAGACATTTTGCGCGAGGAGATTGCGAAGCAAACTGTGACACCGAAGGAGTTTACTGTTGCTTCGGTCTCTGAAGTTGTCCGCCAAGAAATCCGGCAAGCATTTGCATCTCCTGAGCCACTCCCTGAACCGTGTCCCGAGCCGCGCTTCGAGCCACGCGCATATAGCTACGCAGACGCTGTCCGTCGCCCGCTTTCAACCGTGCCAGTACAGCAGTACCTCCAGCGGCCACCTATTGCTGCCTGGATACACACAGAGCATTCCAGGCGACCCCAGCTTCGCAGGACCGACGTATGGCGCACTGCTGATCGCCAACCATTGTGTTTTCGCTGTGGCGAACCAGGGCACATTTATCGTTTTTGCCCTCATCACCAGGATGGCATCCAGGAAATGTCACCTGCCACTCCGCGACAGTTTCCAGAGAGACATCCACGCTTTGATGACAGTATCACTCGGTAACAAGGCAGCTCAGCTAATCTCCGGTCGCGCTCGCCGTCTCCGTTACGCTATTCTTCGCCGAACCGTCGCAGTTTCGCCTACGTGGTAAGAGGCCGCTCTCCAAGCCCACGGCGGGAAAACTGAAATCAGCGACCTCCGGGGGGAAGGTTCCAAGTCGTCGAACCGCCGAAAATCCCCCATTATTACTGAGAAACGAGCAGAGCAATCCGGAGAAATGGAACACCGACGAATTTGTGAGTGCCGACCTACTCATAACGATTGATCGGCACGACGTGACAGCTTTACTTGATAATGGCGCAGACTTTTCAATAATGAGTGAACAGTTGGCAGACCGGCTTAAGAAAGTCAAAACGCAATGGACGGGCCCTCATATTCAAAATGCCGGGGGCCAGATAATGACACCTACAGGAAAATGTGCTGCACGATTCCAGATAGGAAATACAGCTTTTGTCGCCTCTTTTATGATTTTAAAAGAGTGCTGCTGATCACTTATCCTTGGAATGGACTTCTTGCAGGAGTACGGTGCCGTGGTTAACATACGGGATGGCGAGATAACCTTATCAAATAGTATAGACACGAGCCACAACAAAGAGCGCCAACGTGCATCGTTACGTGCTGCCGACGACGACGTCTGCATACCACCACTACCATGCAGTCTTGTCTCCGTCAGTTGCGGAGAACAGTTTGACAAGGACGGTGTAGCCGAACAAAAAACTGCACTTCTGTTCCATCAAGGTGTTGCCATCGCTCGGGGTATCGTCAGCCTAATCGGGGGTCGCACAGAGGTACTACTGACAAATTTTACCAATGAATGCCGGCACATCAGTAAAGGCACCACTGTGGCATACTTTGACGAAATTGACCACGTTCAATACTGCTTTGCTGTAAAAGAGGAATAAACCACCGATACGATGCCACATGCACCCGTCGTCGACGTTGACCCAGGTTTAGCGCCGCAACAGAAACAAAGTCTCAGGGAACTGCTTGACCATTTTAAGGACTGCTTCTTTACAACGTCCCGAGTGCGTCAAACACCACTGACAAAACACCGCATTTTTACCGAGGAAACAGCATTACCCATCCGGTAGCATCCGTATCGTGTGCCTGAGAAAGAGCGTGAGGAAACACAGCAGCAAGTCAAGAAAATGCTAGAAGATGATGTCATCCAGCCATCAAAAAGTCCTTGGGTGTCACCCGTGGTACTCGTTAAGAAGAAGGATGGTAGCCTGCGGTTTTGCATCAATTCTCGCAAGCTCAATCGGATTACGAAAAAAGATGTGTATCCCTTACCACACATCGACGATTCCCTCGACAGGCTACGGCATGCGCGGTACTTCTCGTCGATGGACTTAAATAGTGGATACTGGCAAATAGAGGTCGATGAGCGGGATCGCGAAAAGACTGCTTTTGTGACGCCTGATGGGCTCTATGAATTCAAAGTTCTCCCTTTTGGTTTGTGCTCCGCCCCAGCCACGTTTCAAAGGCTAATGGATACCGTTCTCTCAGACCTTAAGTGGAAGACTTGCTTAGTGTACCTAGACGATGTCATTGTTTATTCTGCCACATTTGATGAACATCTCAGACGGCTACGGTTAGTTCTTCAAGCCATACGGTCCGCTGGGCTCACTTTAAAACCTGAAAAGTGTCACTTTGGCAATGAAGAAGTACAGTTTTTGTGCCACGTTGTAAGCCACACAGGTGTCAGATGTGATCCTGAGAAAATCGCAGCTGCCGCAACGTTTTCAAGGCCTACGGACAAGAAGGCAGTCAGACGCTTCCTGGGCCTATATATATATATATATATATATATATATATATATATATATATATATGCGCATATTACCGGCGATTTATTGAGGGTTTTGCACGCATTGCCTCCCCGCTCACTTGCCTAACCAGAGAAGATGTCGCGTTTGTGTGGGGCGAGGAGCAGGAGGCGGCATTTAACGAGTTGCAGCACCGTCTACAAACTCCACCTGTCCTTTCCCACTTTGACGGGGATGCGCCCACAATGATCCACACCGATGCCAGCAACGTGGGTCTAGGCGCCGTCCTTGTTCAGCGGCAAGACGGCGCTGAGCGAGTCATCTCTTAGGGCAGTAGAACACTGTCACGTGCCGAGTCGAACTAGTCCACCACAGAGAAGGAATGCTTGGCTGTAGTATGGGCAGTTACCAAGTTCCGCCCGTACATATACGGCCGCCCATTTCAAGTCATAAGTGACCACCATTCTCTCTGTTGGTTGACCAACATGAAAGATCCATCTGCACGTTTGGCACGCTGGAGCCTACGGCTTCAACAGTACGACATGACAGTGGTCTATAAATCGGGAAGGCAGCACTTAGATGCTGACTGCCTTTCCAGATCGCCGATCGAGTCGTCAGGCGGAGATGATGACGAATCCACAGGCTTTTTAGGAGTTGTTGATGCGGCCACCATCTCTCAACAATAACAAGAGGACCAGGAGCTCGCTTCTCTGGTTGATTTCTTAGAAGGCCGCACCACAAACAAGCCTGGATTGTTCTCAAGGGACCTGTCATCATTATGCATACGCAACAGTGTTCTTTTTAGAAAGAACTTCTTTTCAACAGGGAACAGATATCTACTCGTCGTCCCTAACACTCTCCGCAATGAAATATTGCAATCCTGTCACGATGAAGCTACCTCAGGCCACCTAGGGTACACAAGAACATTAGCACAGATCAAAGAAAAGTACTACTGGCCACGGCTCGCAGCAAAGGTGAAGCACTACGTTCGAATGTGCCTTGACTGCCAGCGACGAAAAGTGCCACCTGCGAAACCTGCCGGACTATTGCATCCCGTTCCAGTGCCGGAAACGCCGTTTGCACAAATTGGGATGGACCTTTTGGGGCCATTCCCAATATCTGCCACCGGAAATAAGTGGATCATAGTTGCGACAGACTACCTCACGCGATATGCAGAAACCAAGGCACTTCCGAGCAGCACAGCAGCCGAGGCCGCACAGTTCTTCATTGAAAACGTCGTCCTGACGCACGGTGCTCCAGCGGTCATCGTAACCGACAGGGGAACCACGTTCACGGCTGAACTTTTGCGAACTATACTAATGCTCAGTGGCACGGCACACAGAAGGACGACAGCCTATCACCCGCAAAGCAATGGACTTACGGAACACCTCAACAAGACTCTCGCAGACATTCTGTGCATGTATGTCGATGTGGAACACAAGAACTGGGACCAAATATTACCCTACGTCACGTTTGCTTACAATACGGCTCGGCAAGAAACAACAAGAATGACACAATTCAGTCTCCTCCAAGGTCGAGAAGTGACTACAATGCTGAATGCTATGCTGCCTCATGATTCCAGCGATTCCGAGACTGACGCCGCAGATTTTACAAAGCGCGCCGAAGAAGCAAGACAGCTCGCGCGCGTTCGCATAACTAGCCAGCCAGACCGAGATGCCCGACGTTACAATCAACACCATCGATGCATCGTCTACCATCCCGGCCAAAGAGTCTGGGTTTGGACTCCAGTACGCCACCGGGGCCTCGCGGAGAAACTTCTACGCCGATACTCCGGACCATACAAGGTTCTACGACGCCTTAGCCACGTCAACTATGAAGTCGTTCCTCACAGCCCATCCTGCTCGAGGCGCTGTAAGAACCTGCCTGAGACTGTGCATGTGGTGCGCATGAAACCTTATTTTTCTGAATGACATGGGTACTCTCTGGTTTGCTGATCACTGGGTGCTACCCGCCGAGCATCGGGACGATGCTCCTTCTGGAGGGGGGCAAATGCCGCGACGCTATTTGTGCCCAACCACGCTGACGACGAAGACGACGACCTCGAGCGTGCAAGCGAGGTACTAGAGAAGAAGAAGTTTGAACTGAATGCGTTTCCTAATTGTCTCAAATACCGCTCTTCGCTCTTGTCTCCAGTGAGCCGTGACAATATGCAGCTTTAGAACAGGAAGATGAAGACAACATAGAGGTAATGAATGAAACCGTAACTAGGCTGATCTCAGAAGCAGCAATTGGAAGTGGGAGGTAAGGCACTAAGGCAACCAGTAGATAAGCTCTCACAAGTAACAAAGGGCCTAATAAAGGTAACGGAAAAACATGAATGTGTCAAACTCGAGAAGTCAGATAGAATTCGCTGAACTGTGGAAACTGATCAACAAGAAGAAAGTAAGGGATATCCGAAATTATAACGTGGAAAAGATTGAGGAAGCAGCAAAACATGAACGCAGCATGAAATCAGTGAGAAGAAAACTAGGCGTAGGACAAGACAAAATGTATGCACTGAAAGATAAGCAGGGTAATATCATCAGCAATTTCGATGACATAGTAAAAGCAGCGGAAGAATTCTATACTGGCCTAAACAGTACTCAGAGCAGCCAAGCTACTTTCATTCGAAGTAGTGATGAACAGGATACAGAGGCTCCTTCTATAACTAGCGATGAAGTTAGAAGGGCCTTAAAAGTCATGACCAGGGGGAAAGCTGCCGGAGAAGATGCAATAACAGTCGATTTAATCAAAGATGGAGGAGATATCATGCTTGAAAAGCTTGCGGCCCTTTATACGCAATGCCTCACGACTTCAAGTGTACCAGAAAGCTGGAAGAACGCCAACATTATACTCATCTATAAGAAGGGAGACGGTAAAGAATTGAAGAATTATAGACCCATTAGCTTGCTCTCAGTATTGTATAAAATATTCACCGAGGTAATTTCAAATAGAATCAGGGCAACACTCGACTTCAGCCAACCAAGAGAACAGGCTGGCTTCAGGAAGGGATATTCTACGATGGATCATATCCATGTCATCAACCATGTGATAGAGAAATCTGCGGAGTACAATCAACCTCTCTATATGGCTTTCATTGATTATGAAAAAGCATTTGATTCAGTAGAGATACCTGCAGTCATAGAGGCATTACGTAACCAAGGAGTACAGGATGCATAGGTGAATATATTGGCAAATATCTACAAGGATTGCACAGCAACCTTGATTCTCTACAAGAAAAGTAGAAAGTTACCTATCAAGAAAGGGGTCAGGCAAGGAGACACAATCTCTCCAATGCTATTCACTGCATGCTTAGAAGAAGTATTCAAGCTCTTAGACTAGGAAGGCTTAGGAGTGAGGATCAACGGCGAATATCTCAGCAACCTTCGGTTTGCAGATGACATTGTCCTATTCTGCAACAATGGGGACGAATTACAGCAAATGATTGAGGACCTTAACCAAGAAAGTGTAAGAGTGGGGTTGAGGATTAATATACAGAAGACAAAGATATGTTCAATAGTCTGGAAAGGGAACAAGAATTCAGGATCGCAGTCAACCTCTAGAGTCTGTAAAGGATTACGTTTATCTTGGTGAATCACTCACAGGGGACCCTGATCATGAGAAAGAAATCTACAGAAGAATGAAATTGGGTTGGAGTGCATACGGCAGGCATTGCCAAATCCTGACTGGGAGATTACCACTGTCGTTGAAAAGAAAAGTGTACAATCATTGCATTCTACTGGTGCTAACATATGGGGCAGAAACTTGAAGGTTAACAAAGAAGCTCGAGAACAAGTTAAGGACCGCACAAAGAGCGATGGAACGAAAAATGTTAGGCCTAACGTTAAGAGACAGGAAAAGAGCGGTGTGGATCAGAGAACAAACGGGGATAGCCGATATTCTAGTTGACATTAAGCGGAAAAAGTGGAGATAGGCAGGCCATGTAATGCGTAGGATGGATAACCGGTGGACCATTAGGGTTACTGAATGGATACCCAAGAGAAGGGAAGTGCAGTCGAGGACGGCAGAAAACTAGGTGGGGTGATAAAGTTGGGAAATTCGCAGGCGCAAGTTGGAATCAGCTAGCGCATGAAAGGGGTTATTGGAGATCGCAGGGAGAGGCCTTCGTCCTGCAGTGGATAAATATAGGCTGATGATGATGATGATGACGACGTATTTCAAATCCGTTATATTACTGGGAGAACGGGATGTTCATGTTTATTTAGCTTAGAAAAGAGTGCGTTGGATGTTCCTGAGCTATTATTTTTAGTGAACAAATATTGCTTTCAGTTCAAGATGATTATGAGAAATACGAATGCATCTTTTTAGACAGGTGATTTCCACCTGTCAGACAACCAAAAGAGAAAATTTTCGCGTGTTAAATTAGAAATCTTTTAATTATTGCCTGGTACAATATTATTCACAAAAGTTCGAAAAATTTCATGTGTTTTCATTTCTAAGCGCACATAGAGTTGAATTCATCTGTTCTTTACGACGTACATACTATAGATGCCCATTTATTAACCACAAAAAAATAAAAAATAAGAAAAAACGCGCTATTAATAATTTCAATGTGCTTCTCCGTGAAAATACAAAAACAACACGAACTGCTCACTGCCTCATTATGACTGACAGCGCCCTGGTTTCACCTAAACTGTAGATAAACTCGTATACACTGTCTATCTAGAACTCTATCCATTTACGTCAAGGAGTTCATGGCTGATATAGCTACATCTCTAGCAGACAAGAACGGAGAGCCTCATAGCGCTGGACATTGTGTTCTCCCCTCTGTCCTCGTCTGCTCATGTCTTATGTACTCAGACGGTCCCACCAACTAACTGAATTAAATGTGTAAGCTAAGCCGGTCGTAATTATTCTCCTCTTCCGGCAAACTACTTCCCTTAAAGCCGTTATGTATTCATAAGGCCGCGTGCGCTCCAAACAAACACAAACCAGAAACTTACTCATTTTTCGTGCTCTGCAAAATTTGTTTAGTGCTTTGCGGAACAAGGAACAAGCATACTCCCATTTTGTTGCTGAACACCCTACGCGACAGGCCGTGTAACTTGTGTCCATATATGTTGTAAACACGCGTACGCGATTGGAAACGTGTGAAGGCATCCAGCAGGGCCAGCCCGTGTCGCAGTGGCAGAAATGTCGCTTACCTGGCTCTCGTGAGAGATCACTACTAGCAGGACGATCCAAAGTATAATACCAATTGTGAAGAGGCACTTGCGCGACCGGTGTCGCCCACTTCGTTCCGAGAGGCTGTGGTGACCTGACATAGCGCTGGTTCCGCTTCTCTCGTACCGAAAGGCGATACCAGTGTGGCTGGCCATCCTCCTGTGCTGTTGCTGCTATACTTTCGCCTGTTAGCATGTAAGCGCTGTTAAATATTATACTTACGACTCGGACGGCAAATGTGGAAGAATGATTTGAACAAAAAAAATAAAACATGGCAAATAATTCTTGTACGTCATTCAGCAAGGCCTACAACGTATGTACGCCTTGCAGTAAGATTAGTACGCATTCAAAAAGGACCTTCATCGGGCATGTGAATATGCGCATAAGAGACAAAGAAGAAAAAAAACGATTAACTTAGAAGCAGATCTAGAATGTAATATTTTTGTTCCAGTGTTTGGACACAAGAACAAGAACTTGTGCAAGCGTTATCGAACCCAGTACTCAACCAGATTTCAAGCGCCTGTTATTTCTCTGACGTAGCGAATTCTGCAACACAAGAAGGCTTGAGGTCTCCCTCAGACAATTATGTTGCCGGACTTCCTCCCTGAACTTTTACCTACCAGGTTAGATTTGGTGCTTTCGAAGCGGAGCCATTTTTTATGTGCTCTTTTTTGTAATGAGGGTGAAACAATTCAATACTTCTTTATATATTGTCGCCGCTTCGCTGTTTCAAGAAGAATATTGGAACTTCCCCTTCGAAGGCTTGGCCTGGACTTAACAGGCCCTTTTATATTTCTTCCGCTTGTATACCCTCGATTCTGGGATGTTTGCTCCGCCATCCAGGAATTGTTTATGAATGCAGCTGATTTTCGTGTTAAATTTGCATCTCTTGTCTCTCTTATTGCACTCTTCAATTAATGATCACTGATTCTTACTGTTTTGCTCTTCTTGTCTTTATAACACGCGATTTCGCTCTTCCAGATGATTTAGTCTCTACAAATCCTGAAAATATATTTGCTAACATCGCATGGAAGAATCCATCTAATTATTTGCCAATCCCCCATAGTGGGTACCAGCCACATTTTTTTACTCGATAACAACAACATGGTGATAGCAACAACATAACGCCATAAAAGACACTCGATATTGCAGTGGGGGATAGATGAAAACAAAAAGGAATTCTTTCACGCGATCTAATCTGCACATTCTCTACTTAATGTGAAACATTCTCTCAGCTTCATCATCAGTGTTGCTGCAGGTGTTGCCAGAAGCTTTGAATATGCACTGCGCTGTGAAGCTTCCTATGATGACGGTGGTGTAGAACGCATCGCCTGCCACTATATCCGTCCTGCTTGAATAGCCATGGTCTCGAGAGGAGGGGCGTCGTTCTCGCATTTTAGGCCAACGTGGATTGGACAAGGCTTTGATTATGATGCTCACGCGAGTCATGACGCAGCCGTGCACCTTCTCATGGTCCACACTGCGATCTCATCTCCCTCGAACATCAAGCGACAGGTGTCAATGGGCTTGGAGATACTTTAGTGATTCGCATGGTCACCTGGACAGTGCGTGGTACCCATGTGGTTCCGGTGTTGTGCAGGGTTTATTAACGGTGTCCGTCAATTTGTAAGAACTGTGATGAAGAAATCAGGGACCGAATTCACTAAACTTTAATTTCGTAAGTGTTTCTTGCCATTGGCTGGTCGCCTTCGTTAATCATATGTCCAGCGTCAAGATTGTCGGAATTTTTATCTTACGAACAATTAAACCGTAAGAAGTTTCTGTGAATTCTGGCCCAGTTAGACGTCATTAACACAGACACATACATGCGAATATGGAATGATGCAGATTCACTTTTTATTTGGGATCGGCCAACGGACGGCTGACAAGCGCCTTGCGGTAGTAAACTAGACATTGTTGCCAACTCCCGATTTCCACGAGGCTCGAGACTATTCAAACGTGTTTTTGATGTTTCAAAGTATGGATATTTACCACCTAATGACTTCAGCATAACCGCCTATATATTGCTCTTCCACTACTAAGAGTTGAGTGTTCCATGATGCAGCGCGACCAGAACAACCAAGCCCATAGAAAAGTGGCAAAAGCGGAATTTGCAGAGCTTACGCTTCCAAAAATTGAAACTGCGACAAGAGAGGAAAAAAAAACGCAGAGTGACCTCGATATCACAATACAAACAGATATGGGAGGGAGGCTGAACCTGTAAAGTTCACGTAAAACTGAAAGCGACAGAACGTGAATGAAAAAACGCGCAGCACGCACCCCACACAGCTTAGTCGCATCAACTGCGCCGTAGAAATAGGAAATCTGGAATAAGAGATATATGGTAAACCAGAAAGGTAACTGTGAAAAAGTGCTCTACTCCAGTTGGGACGAACAAGAATTGGAGTTGCACGGGGCCAAAATGGTGGGCGCATGTTGCTCACCCGCCTTTTCGCTGGTGTGCCCTGCCGTGGCACCATGCAGCAGACTCTCACTCGAGCTCCTTTCTCGTAATCCAAAATTACGGAAATACACCAACATTTTTTCACAGATCACCAATCGATAGTCTAGGCTTCTGTGATCAACAATGGGGAGTGCCGGCGCCTCACGCATGGATTTTCTTCTGCAATTTGCGATGCACATATCTAGACCACGAACTTTGGTGTTGAACTACCGTCCCGTGTCGTTAACTAGTACAGTGTGCAAGATTCGGCAGCATGTTCTTTTCTCTAACATAATTAAGCATTTAAATGAGAACACCCTGCTGAACAATTGCCAGCATAGTTTCCGCAGTGGATTTTCCTGTGTCACGCCGCTCACGGAATTAACTCATGACCTAGCAAGTGTATTGGATAAAGGCGGAACGATTGAGTGTATATTTCTTGAGTTCAAAAAAGCTTTTGACGTTGTGCAGCATGATTTGTTAATAGAAAAGATGTCATGACATGGCATTGACACCACTGTAATTATTTGGATAAAAAAATGTGGTTGATCCCTCTTATATAGGAATCGGTATAGAACACGAAAGTGAAACGTGTCTTCACAGAAGTAGTGTAATGTTTATTGCACATTGATATATAATGTCTATTGGTGTTTTGTGGCTAAAGCGCCCTTAGGCGTTGATGCACCCACGCTGACGCCTGGTGGCACGTCTCCTCCATCACGACTACCAACGTCGATGACCATGAGCAACCGTCGTGCATATGGAAGCTGCACTACGCTGCACACGCTAGCACAACGCGAAAGACGAAGCACGTAACTGACACACTAATACAACGCGCAAGACAAAGCACGTAACTGAATCGTCACCGAGTCAAATCAGCGCGTACAGCGCGTCGTAATTGCAGCCTCCGCGATCAACTTCAGAAACATTTTCAGAGCTAATTGCGGAGGCCACGCTCCGCTGTGCTGAGTACGGTGAACGCCACCTAGGTGGCGTTGGTAGTGCTTCTTGATGCCAGCGTCCCTTCGAATGCTGGCATCGAGGCGTCGTAGTGCTGAGACCACCGAAGCGTTCACTGTCGGTGCGCGTTAGTGTCGTAATGCAGTACTTCTCTTTTCTGCTCGTAGGCGGCGGCACCGCCCCGAGCAAGAGCGCGGGTACACGGAGGAGTGTTAGATATATAAGGCGCGTCTGTGTAGCTCTCTGCAAATGCGTTTGTGGCGCAATGGGTTAAACGCTCGGCGATCTATCGTCGCGGACCGAGAGGACGTGGGTTCGATTTCCAAATTTTGCATGTTTGTGGAACTTTTTCTTCTGGTTTCTTTCTTTGTATTATGTTCGTGTACATTGTAAGCTGACGTATTTCCGTGACGGAAATACGTCAGTGAAGTCTTGGTGGACCCCGGCATAAAACACTTTCGTGTTAAAATTATCTGCAGCTTAGACATTTGAGGGTTGTTATTAACGGAGAGAAATCGGGTGAGGCTGACGTGACGTCGGGAGTACCACAAGGGTCGGTGCTTGGCCCACTGCTGTTTTTTATGTATGTTAATGGCATTGTTGAGAATATTAGCTGTACTATGCCCATGTTCACAGATGACTGCGTATTCTACAGGGTTATTAATAATTTAAATCATTGCGCAATATTGCAAGCTGACATCGACAGGATTAAACGGTGGTGTTCAATATGGCGTTTGAACCTTAATGTAAAAAACAGTGCACATGTGTTTCTTTAAAAACAAAAAGCAACAATTTCAATCTAATTATAATATTAATGGGACGCAACTGTTGACTGTGTTAGAATTTAAATATTTGGGAGTGTATTTCACCACCGATTTATCTTGGACACGTCACATTGATCATATTACTACCAAAGCTTCTCGTGTGCTAGGATTTATGAAAAGAAACACAAAACTTTCCAATCAAAGCAAAGGCTCTACTTTATCTAGCTAGTGTTCGATCAATACTTGAATATGCCAGCACGGTTTGGGATCCTTGGACACGAACAAACATCCACAAACTGGAAAGAGTTTAGAGTAGGGTTGTGCGCTTTGTATTTAAAAATTACAGACGAAATTTTAGTGTAACAGAGGCCAAACAGAAAATTGGGTGTTACATGCTGCAAAAACGACGTTTAATTCATAGATTAAAACTGTTCCATGATATTTTCCATTCAAGAACAGATATTGATCGCATGAAGTACTCACATTTGCCCGACTACGTGTCTATAAGAGTTGATCATGAACTCAAAGTGAAAGAAACTTTATGTAAAACTAACGTGTTTAGCAAGTCCTTTTTCCCCAATACAATCCGTGACTGGAATCAGTTACCACGTGATATTGTGAACATATATATAGAAACTTTATTTGGCTGGAAAATATTTTAAGTATAGCGGTGGTCGGAGCCCCTCAGTCCAGGGCCCCACTGGCCTCTGCCGCCTGCCTGACCTGGCTAATTAAGGACTTTTGTCCTGCCAAGTCGGAACGGGTGAGCTGTGCCTCCCACTGCTCCATTGAGATATTATTAGTGGGCCTATGAGGGTGCTTACTACACTCCCAGGTCACATGTATTAGTGTAGGTATGCCACCGCACCAAGGGCATGTGGCCCTATAGCGGGTGGGATACATGGCATTTAGCAGTTTTAGATGGGGGAATACCCCGGTCTGTATTTTGCGCCAATCGGCGGCCTCTTCCCCGCTAAGTTGTGGGTGAGGCGGCGGGTATTTTCTGCGGACTCCGCGCTGATGAGCAAGGATGTCTTTTACATTTAAATTGATGGGATTTTGTGAGCGATAGTGTGAGGGGTTGGGGTTCGAAGAGGACGCCATCGCTCGGTTAGTAGACGCTCGAGCTAAAGCGTTAGCCTGTTCGTTCCCCTGTACCCCCGAATGTCCCGGGCACCAGAGTAGGCGATGGCGGTGGTTGAACGATTTGGGGATTATCGCGAGGCTAGCCGCAGTCACGTGCCCCTTAAGAAACATGCAACATGTCTCTCGGGAGTCAGTGACCACGACTGAGTCCCTTTCCGAACGCTCCGCGTGAGCGAGCGCGATCGCCACTGCTAACATTTCGGCTGAGGTGGGGGAGCCCGCCGTGGTCGACGCGGTAATTTGCTGCTGGCTGATCGCGTTCACTTCTGCCAGGGCGTACCTCCTTTGGTAGCGCTGCCCGGTAGCCTCTGCATTCGCAGCTGCGTCCGTGTAGTACGTATTGTACCTAGCGTTATTGAAGTACATAACTTCAAATGACATGTTTTCACAGTCGCTTCATGGTGCAATAGTATAGTAATGAACATGTTGCGGTGTTTTATCCTATGTTGCCTGTATTGTGTTTCTTTTCTTCTTTCTGTTATGTAATGCCCCCCCCCCCCCTCCTGCAATGCCTATTGAAGGCGTTGTGGGTATTCTGGTAAATAAAAATGAATAAATGGCAATAGCTGTCTGTCGATACTGTGCAGTCAGCCGGCGCTGGCACTGAGGTTTGGCAAAAAGGATATATTTTTAATTTTGTTTTCAATCGACTATCTTATGTTAAATTATCGATCATCAAGTTGACGCCGACGTTTCTCATTATAATTTCTAGAGCAAAATTTCAAGCCGAAAATGACCTAACTACGCTATGAATCACGGGCACCGAGCGCATTTTGCACGGCTTCTTTATAAAATGCACTGTGGCTTCTTTTATTCTTCGAGGCTGTGCTTGCGTGACAACGCTTTACTGTGAAAGCAGTTAACTAGAGTTAATAACTTGAAACAGGGTGTGATCTACCCGTCCATCGGTACCGCTAAGTATACGATGGGGTGTGCGTCGCTGTACCGCGATCCATGAATCGTTTATTTAGTATATAGGATAGCGACGACACGTGCAACATTTAAATGCGACAGTACTTAGGTTGTCAGAATGCCGTGGTCGTCGTGGTAATGCCTCCTCCTTCTCCCTCCAATGTCAATTGGGCGCTTGCAGCTATAAAATGGTGAGCTCATAAGAAATAAGCCTTGAAAACAGATGATGACAAAACGGTCGTTCGGAAGGGATGGCGCGTTGGTCTGTTGCTTGGAAAGGATAAGGGAACGGGGTATATCGTTGAAGAGGGAGAGCTTGCTCCCAGGACCGGTATCTATACAACCAGTGCAATAGCCCCGCCTCCCTGGCGAAAGCTAAGAGAGGCGACGGTCCTCTAAACCACCCACTGGTATAATCCACTCGTAGCAGGTTTCTTTTGCATGTCATATAGTGGCCCTTGCCCTTCTGAATGAGATGCTTCACGGTATGTCTTGCGGGCTCTCCGCGATCAGGGCAGGTGTGAAAGTGCCACTCGTCGCTCGATGTTGTCTGGTCACCGTTTCCTTACGGCAACTTCCTAATTATGAATAACTTCTTTAATTTTTTATGCCTTATAATCCTTCGTTTTCTTTGCAGTGTCCTGACAACTGTTTATTATATTATTCCCCTGCTACATATATAATTGGCGCTATAGCAATTATCATCTAGCAACCTATAACCATTGTTGTAGCTCAATTTTGCGACATTAAATTACCCTGAGAAGGTTTATTATAAGAAGTCATGAAAACTCTAAAACCCAGAAAGTCAAAGTTCTGACAAATCCTGAAAGTTCTGATTACCGACTATTTCCATACCCGTTTAACCGTTATACTGTCGTCGCACATGATACTAACTTCACATTTCCCTCAGGTAATATCAGCGTGTCTGTAGCAGTTACGCTTCACGCTATAGGGAATGTGCAGGTGACTTCTGAATAACATTGATGAGGTGGTAAAAATATTGCCCTTAATGACTCCACATGCTTTTCTTGAGCTCCGCACAAGTTGGCCTATGGTGACGTAACACTTCCTTTTCGCTCTCTCTCTCTCTCTCTATCTATCTATTTTGCACACCACTTCGCTACAAATAATGTCTCGTCTCTAGCGCCACGACAGGTTATTTTCGCAATGAACCCAACGAAGGTAAGTGTCGTTGACGCAGTATATTCACGACTGCGAGCCCGCTCGAGCCTCTTGATAGTGGTGGCCTGCACTGACGCTTACTGCAAGAGTGCAGTTAAATGAGAGGGATATATTTTATTGATAGGAAGGACATAGTGGTCGACCTGAATGCATTTAAAAAGGTCTGTTAAAAAGGTCAGGATGAAGACTGCACTTTATCCTCCTTGCCCACCATTCGTGATCGTCAGGTCAATCATCTTTTCTAAATTTGAGGGTGTTTGGCACTGCGCCCATCCGTAAGGCCAAGTTATGCAAGCTTGCGCACATATTACTGGGCTTCCGTTCGCTGTACAGGGCCTGTATTCCCCCAAAAATTGTTTTGATAGAGCTGTCCATAAGGACAGCTGACCCCCAGTGGCGTAGCCAGGAATGTTTTTCCGGGATGTTATTCTGCATTGAGGGAGGAAAAAATGTGGCACAGAAAAGTGATGAGGGGTGACAATGACGTAGAAGAGGTTTAGACAACGGTAGAGGTCAGTTCAGTATTTCGGTGGTCATCGAAAAAGTACAAAAATGTCCTGCAAGAAGATCACCCAATTAGCCAGAGTGTTCCATATCTTGGCTGAGGCCACTGATTCAAATGAAACTTCAAGGCATCATGAAAAGGCTGGTGTCCGCGCTTTTCGTGCGTGAGCAACAGGCGCCAAGATAGGGAATTGCAGTTTGTTAATTGTGGCGATAAGTTGCTTCAGTATGGCGAGGACATGCAAGGCGCTTTTTGCGGCTGGTGTCTGGAAGCCGCAGATGATCAAGTGCATCGATTACAGCAAATCTTTCCGCATTCATCTTTTTTAGTCGTCGCTATTTTGATCTCGTTGCTTGCCTGGAGCGTCGGCGACCTTATCGGCTGGATCTTTCGGCTTTTGACGTATAGAAGACCGCTACGGCATGGTGCCACGCCAATTGGCTTAGAATGTTCATGTTCACAGTGGAAAGGCAGATAATGGCACAGGTAATCGGGGCGGCTGCGCCCCGCTAAGTAAACGTTATGAAGTGGCTCACTGGCACTTCTTTCCTGAGTGTCGTCAACTTCGGCGAACAAATTAATGAGCTTCTTCACTGAAGATAATTCTCCCTTGCCATTCTTCGAAGGATACCAGTTTCCAGTTGCAACTTCACGCAATCCGTCAACGTCATTCCATGAGAGCCGCCACATTTGGAATATTTGAAAGCATCCCAGCTGGCGAAGTCATTTTTTCTAGCGCAACGCTGGCAGGTCACGTCCTTTCCACACCAGGCGCCTTCATGGCCTATATTTAGGCACGTTTGGGACTGCAGAGGCCCCACTACTTCGGACATGGTGTCTCACGTCCACCAGTTTGACGAATAATGGTAAAGACGGAGAAACAAATAGTATATTGTTGTACCGGAAGTCTGCTTCGTGGCTGACAGCACGAGCAGGTGCTGGCTTGCCCGCAATCCCACATGTTTGCGCTGTTTTCTTGTCACAACTAAATGTTTTCTTCTAATTCCATCCGAATTTCGGCCACTGCCCCGTAGATGGCATGTGCCATCAGTAAAGGGAAATTTAAAAAAAAACGTTTTAGATGCGGTCACCAGGATAGGGTAATGAAAGACAAAGACGAAGACTGCTGCTCCTAGGTTCGGTGCCTCCTTGGCGGGACGGTCTCTCTGCATGATGCCGCAAGCGTTTTGACCAGATTTCGGGCCGCTGCGGTCACTGCAGAGGCCAATGAGACTGAAACGTGGCAATGGCGGTAAGGCTTTGCAATTAGCCTCCTCTGAGCATCCTTCCTCCACGGGAAGGAAGCAGTCTACGCCACGCTCCTGTATTTTTCTTCTGAGGTCCTCCTAATGTTGTTCAACGCTGAAAGCTGTAATTATAGTGTACAGTGCCCAACGCTTCGACAACAGTCAGCTAAAGCCCTTATCCAAAAATGTGTGCGCGCACGTCCTCAGGGCTGTTGAGGGTACTATGAAGCGCCCCATATTTACCCTGCGGCAGAAGGTGTGCAAACTAATCTCACGAAATGCGCAACGTTAGGTAGGAAAACGCCTGCTGGTTCAGTCCCAATGGCCCCTATCAACCTACAGTGTATCTGCTCAGGCAGTCATGACTTCGTGTGCAAGTGCCCGCTCATTGGTCAATGGGCATCGTGTTGCAGAAATTAGGCACCAGAGCCAACCGCTGGTACTTAAAGGATGCTCGCAAGAAGTTATGCCAGTCAAGAAAGTGCGAGACAGTAGTAAAGACTGAAGCCGACTAAAAATTTTTTTTCGAAAGAAGGCATTTTGCTTTACCGCCAGACCTACAAAACGTCTCTAACGTGGCGAATTCTTCAACACAAGAAGGCTTGAGGTCTCCCTCAGAAAATTACGTTGCCGGACTTCCTTCCTGAACTTTTCCCTACCTGGATAGGCCTGGTGCTTTCGAAGTACCAAACTTCCTATTTTGGCTGGTGTCTTAGTTACCGCTTCATGATTTTCCTAGCTCGAGTTACCGTATCACGAAGCAGTCTTACAAAAAGTGGAAGTGCGACTACTGGCAGTAGGCCCGTATTTATAGACTAACGGGCGATCGCGTACACGTGTTATGACCCTTCGCTGCGCCGTGTTGTCGAGCTGAAACAGGTGTGAGAAGAGGACTGCTCGGCGAAGACCTGTTCCGAATGTCCGGCAGCTCCATGGAGGCACTAGCGGCCAGTAGGAGCAGCCGAAGCAGCAGCGAGGAGAGGCCGCGCTCAACGCCTCCCCGGGTCGACACGGCACGCTCATGGCTGGCGGCGGCCGCGTGCTCGGGCTACTCGTTCTTCACCTGGTTGCCCGTCGTGTGTTCGGCCGTGCTGTACGCCGGATACATGGACCAGTACCCGGAGGTGGCACGCAGAGACGCCTCGTGGCCGTTCACCATCATGCTCGTCGTTATCAATGTCGGAGGCAAGCAAGTGCGGTATTCGCGGAAGAAAATTGTTAAAAAGATCCTTGCTTGCGAAGGACGCTATCCTTCGTTACCTTTGCGAATGGCTTCTATGTGGGCTAAAGCTAGGCTGCACATCGCGCGGCGACTAGCAATTGAGCGCAGTAACTAATCAGTAGATGGTCGCGCGTATTTTTCGTCTTGTTCCCGTCCATGTTTTCTGCTGGCCTCTTGCTTGGTTTACGTTTATTTGTAGCTCTTTTTTGGGCAAATGGTAAGGACTCCAATAGTAATGCATTTCTTTGAAGTAGCGGGTTCCCTGTAATTGTCTGCCACTCCCACGTACGTTACCCGCAAGATTACGTCAATACAGCGAGGCTTCCAGAAATAGAGTGACATGTGCTTTAAACTGTGACCTTCTGGATGTGCCGTATGCTCAATTCGTTCCGTTTGTGCTTCCATGAGTTTGCTTATTTTTTCTGACGATTATTGATTTTAACGTCACCACAGATAGAGTGATCTACAAATCTATAAATACGGCATTCATGTGTGTAAGTAACGTTCACATGTTGGGCTTGCTTGTACGACGACATAATACGGCAAACAGCACAAAAAAAGTACAAAAGGTTTGGGGAATGTTGGACACGAGTTGTCCACTCCCAGAATCTTTCGTCCCTTTTTGCGCCTAATATTTTTGCAACTAATATTTGTCCATTTTTACGCTGTTAGACGTATTATGTCTTCACATGTTGCCTACCACACATGCACGCTCAATTATAGCACAATACGTAAAAGCTGTTTAATCGCTGAAGCGGTTAAAATTAAACTAAATTCTGATGCCCGCGAATACACGCAAAATTACCGCGCGGCTGACCGCTCGAGGCAATTCGCGTGTATTGGCCGGCTTCTTTCACGCTCGGAAAAACACTTTTATGTAGCACGTATTGAGCAACAGAAAGCTGTATCGGGATTTTTTGATGTTGCTGTACAATTTTCTCATTGACACTTTTCATCTAGTTACAATATTTAAGAAGTTGATCAATTAATTAGGACGCAAGTAGGCAGAATGAAATAAATAATCTGAGTATCCCCAAGCGACAGCAAACAACATTACTTTGGTTCTGTCCACTTAGGTTGCCTTGGCATATTTTTAAAGTTTGGTGCAAATCAAGTGGGACACCTTGTATAGAGCTGCTTTTGACGCAAGACGATGGTATACTAACAGCCTTTCGAATGCATATACTTCAAGTCCGCTCCTCCATAGACACAAAACACCTTCAAGCCCACGACCAACTGACTTTTGCAACTGTTTCGTCAGTGACCATGTTGAATTCTGGAAACTCAATATATTTTACAAGCTGGGTAACTAAGATGTCAAAGATCATGGGCAAATTTTATCTTGGCAACACCTCTATGCTGCCGTATTCGTGGTCATATAAATAAGCTATTTGGTATGCTTACTGCTCGAGTAGCATTACGTGTTGCTTCTCGCCCTAAATTTCGTGCGAGCTTTCACGGGATGACAGTTGAGGAAGAAAACGTTACGAAATGAACCTGTTTATGTGTTACGCACGCAGCAACGCATGTTTCAGAAAGCTAAGCTAGTACGCGCACATTGCATATTGTGTTCGTCGCGGCTTTTAGGAAATGTCTAATTAGTTATTGCAATAACTAGTGCGTCAGGCCGGCATATTTTACTATGTAGAGATTTAACGACACTGAGAGGTCTCGTTTCCGCAGGTATCCTGTATGCTGTTTCGCTGGAGTGGTTCACGGAACGGGCTCTGCTGATCTTAGCCGCTGTTCTGTGCGCGGGTTCTCTGGTCGTCAGTTCCTTCACGCATGACATTCTAGAACTCGTCGTGCTGCTAGGCATTGTGTACGGTGAGTGGATTCCTATATGGACTCAGTGAAGCATATCATTGATCCATAACTGAACAGAAAAACATTGCTCACACTAGACATTTTAACACCGGCATGGTCGTTTAAAGGGTGCCTGATTTGTCCCACGGCTAACACCCTCAACCTGGAGGGGTTAGACTGAATTGTTGATGGAGACAAATGGAAGTATTTCTTTCTGGCGACTTTTTGTGGCAAGAAAGCAGATTGCAGCGACCAGGGTGTCGAACCGAAATATTTTGGGGTTCGGTCCGGGTTCGGGCTTTTCGCTTTTCGGTTCGGTTCAGGTTCAGCTCTGAAGGTAAACTAATGACGATTTGAACCATTTCGGAGAAGCCTGAACTGGCTCATTTGTGTTCAAACGGGTTCGACGAAAAAAAAACAACACTCGCATGCTTCCCATTCAAAAACGCGCGATGCTTTTGTGGAAGCATGCGCTAAGCACAGTTGTATCTAGGAGTTGAAATTTATACATTCAGTGAGCTTCGTGACGCCCTGTGGGCTTCTGCACTCTTTTACAGCAATACCCCTTCCATATTTCTCACTCATTGAATTTTTGAATCTGCCTGTTGTCTATGTACAAAATCAAGTCAATTATCTAATATTAACTACCCGCGTATTAGTTGTGCAGATTATTTTAATGAAATAAGGCACCTAGTTCTAAGAGAACTTGTAACATCACAGTAAAACAGGCTGATGAGCAACTTGGTACATGTTCGTAGCTAAAAACCGAGCCAGAAAGCAAGACCGGACAAAATAGGCGACTGGACAGGTGCTTGACTCACAACTATAGCTGCACTCCGCTCTAGTTGTGCAGAAGGCGCTGTGATGGTGAGTAGGAGTGTGCGTTGTATGGAGGAGATCGAGTTTTGAAGTGAACTGAGAGGTCGGACATGTTGGCTACCAAACGGGTGATACATATGTCGCAAGAGGTGGATGCCAACTGGGGTTACAGAGTAATGTATTTTGCAAAATGTGAGTAAACGGGATGAAATAATCTCTGATTTTTTTTCGGAGCTAGTTCAGACGTTCATTAAAGGTTAAGTTCGAATAAAAAATAACGGCAATAATTTTTATTTTTGATGATACATCAAATGGGTGGCACCATTCAAACCAACAGCGGGGTTGGGAATTCGTGTGGAAGTATTGGCATGGCTATAGGGGAAAGTGTAGGAAGCATGAATTTTCTGTGCTTATGGTGAGTTATGCACGACGCGCCCAGCCGGAGATAACATGAGTGCCTCGTGTTCCTTTGCTTCTTGATACTAGCGGCTGGTCGCGAAAATGGGTGCCACCTATGGCCGGCGTATACGTGCGTTGACACAACGGGCGGGAAGGGACGAGTCACAAGTCTATGAATAATAATATTCCATAGTAAAGGACTTATTGGCGAGACCTTGGAGCTTCCAATCGAAGGTGTGCACTCTAAGAAAACTGCCGGGGAAAACTGGAGTAACTGGGCTGTTAGTCCTAAAAACGGCGCTTTCGTCCCTTAAAGGACTAACTGCAGGAGTGTGCGTGTCGTGTGCAAATTTTGGGGAGTAAGTGTTTCGTCCCTGGTCGAAAAGAGAGCAACGGCAGGACGAACGGCAACAGTTACTCCCCATGCATTTCGCTGTTTTAATCCGTGTCGTGGAGTGGTGCGCCGAAAACGATATTGTCTATAAATCGTGAATAAATTGAAGTTCGTGCACTGTCTATTGAACTACATGCAAAGCAGCACTTTGTCTCTTCGTGAGAAAATTGCGTGAAATTTAAAATGTGGAGCGTGAAGAACCATCCAAGTCATGTGCAAGCCATAAGTGAACGATAGACATTAAACGCGCAAGCCATTGATGGACTACCACATGTTCTTGGTCAATAGTACCTAAGTTCCTTCCGTTCCAAGGAGATTACAAACTTAAGTAAAGCGATATGTATAATGTAGCGCAAACGGGGCACGCTAAGCGACAGATAAGGTCGCCTTCTCTGTCGTCTTGCGTGCCCCGTATGCGCTCGCTACACGTACGTACATCGCGTAATGTTTCATCGCGTAATCGGGCAACTTGCTTGTTGCAGTCGCATGGTTGCAAGTACACGCAGCGTTAGAATCTCCCCGCATGGCATACACAAAATGCCGACTCTCTTGCAATGCAGCACCGGCGTTTCGATGCTTAACCTTGTCTCAGTATCCTGTCTCGACAAGCGAGCTGCCGTGCTGTATTGGGTAGGGTACTTGAAGTGAGCGCGAGGGCGTGAGTTCGAATCTTGCTGTGGAGCACTTTTTTTTCGTATCAGCGTATAAATGTCCAATTTCGTTAATTAGTCCTTGATCGAGTAACCGCATGGGGAGTATCAGTTCATCCCCTCGCAGTTACTCCCCAAAAGGACGAATGGTTGTGGCAGGTGAGTTACTCCCCAAAAGCACTAACCTCGATACCCCATTTCGTCTTTTTTTTTTTTCTAAGAGTGTGGCTGCACCTCGCAGGTGCGAGGGCGATAAGTGACAGTTCGGTGTTAAATCAGAGGTTTTTATTAACTGGGAAACGCTGTCGAAAACACCTTTGAAATCACGAATGATGGGTAAAGTGAGTACTTTTCATCTTTAATTTAACCGAATGTTTTACGAAGTGCTTATTAGGCGAGGGGCGCACTTCTTCAATGTGTAACACCAAATTCTTTAGGACGGAGTAAATTATTAGAGTACAGAAAATAATCTCAACGGGAATTTAAAAGTCGTTCTAAAATTTTGCCAAACAATGGAATTCATTACATTAGGCCGGTATGATGAGAGTCAATTGGGTGGTCGGTTAGGTGCTGCTACAAAAGTAATGTGACATTTTCGCCGACATATGGGTAACTGCATTAGTTTTATGCAAGAATTAAATATAAAAAGGTGAAATGTCGGGTACTTAAAAAAAAGTCAACATGGGAAGAGCGATCACTTCTCGCCCCTCGGCAGAACGGGTGTTTTCTTCAATGGTGAAAGGCACTTCGTTGGGCGGATTGTGGTAAGGTGTAGCCATTAATTGCCGGAACCGAGTGTAATATTCATGGTCACTGGGCAGATAATCTACTAGAGCACTGCACGGGCCCGGGCCGGGCCGTCCGAAGCGTTTGTCGGCGGGCTCGGGCTTGAGGCCGCGGGCGCGGGCCGGACTCGGGCTTGATGCCACGGGCCCGGGCCAGACTCGGGCCCGCTCATTGGAGGGTCTAAGTAGGCCTTCGAGCACACGCAACCGTTATGCATTGCATGATTCAATGCATTCTGTGCCAAGCTGAAGTGACACGTACAAGATGACTGTCATCATCATCATCAGCCTATATTTATGTCCACTGCAGGACGAAGGCCTCTCCCTGCGATCTCCAGTTAACCCTGTCTTGCGCTAGCTGATTCCAACTTGCGCCTGCAAATTTCCTAACTTCATCCCCCACCTAGTTTTCTGCCGTCCTCGACGGCGCCTCCCTTCTCTTGGTATCCATTCTGTAGCTTTATTAGTCCATTGGTTATCCATCCTACGCATTACATAGCCTGCCCAGCTCCATTTTTTCCGCTTAATGTCAGCTATAGAATATCGGTTATCCCCGTTTGTTCTGATTCACACCGCTCTCTTGACTGTATATCTTATCAGATGACTGTATATCTTATCAAACAAAATAGTAAAACAGATGAAGTTCTCATTTTTAACAGCGGAGCTGTTTCAGCCGGGCGTAATGTGTCTGCTGAATCCAAAAATGCGAGCCCATCCTGGCAGCAGTGCAGAAAGGGTCTAAGCGCAATGGCACATACACCTGTGAACTAGCGAAGCTGAGCCTGGATAAGTCTAGCTAAGAATGGTGGGGCCTACTTAAAGTTATTCAGTTATCGATAGGCAATTGATAGTCAATCAATAGCTAGTCGATAATCGATCAATAATCAATAAATTCCCGAAAATGCTGGGGATGATTTGGTAGTGCTTAGCTTAGCCCAAATACGTGGCCAATACCTTACGATAGCCAAATCGACAGCCAATCAATAGCTAATCGATAGCTCATCGATAATCGATCAATAATCAATAAATTCCGGGAAATGCTGGGGATGACAAGGTAGTGCTTAGCCTAGCCCAAAAGCCAGGACTAGCTATGTGCCCATCAGCTCCGCTGTCTCTTTATCATTGCGCCGCCAGTGCAAGCTGCGCTAATTTTTTTTTCTTTTCCGCAAAAACGAACATTGTTTCCGCGTTAGGAAAAATAAATTATACAAAGAACCACTCCTCAAACTATGTTACCGCTTTTGCGATTGCACTACTACCAGTGTCGTCACTATTGCATTATTTTCGCGCTAAGGCCAGTTACTTTTGTGCTTCAGTGCATAAAACAGCGTTTTCCTCAAAAAGTTAACTGGAACGCCCATGCATTTCGGCGGACACATTGAAAATTAACATCTCGAAACTGCTTCAGCTCTGAGAGTTCGTTCCAAGTGAACTCAGCGGCTATAATTCGTAGATTGAAAGATAGTGCCGTACTATAATTAATTAAAAAGGTAATTCGCGTAATTATGTTAAATATTCAATTAGGCGTTTCGACCATCCATTAGGCCATTCATGTCAGAATTAGCTCGGAACTACATAGAACATTTACCCTCCTTAGAGCGTCGTCGCATTAATGCGAACACAAGAAATCCTGAGATATGGTCAATTCCATACTTCAGAACGCTCTATAAGAATCAGTCGTTAATACATTACCTACCATTCACATTGAACAAATACAAAAATGTCGATAATTTGAGTAATAAAGAACTCAGCTCATACTTTGGTTGCTTGTGATGTATCTGATGTGATTATTATTCTGTCTTTGTGTATGGTTCTGAGTATATAATGTAAATCCTGTTTCGTTTTCTTAGCAAATGTTAATCTTGTAAAATTCAGTCTCATGCTATGTTGTATAGCTGGTGTTGCGTTGTTTTTTATAGCTAGTATTGCTATTGTAGTGTTGTTTAAAATGCATTCTATTAAAACTTTTCCCAATTCTGTTAACTCGCCGTGACGGAAATATTCTTTGTCTTTCCGTTCATAGCTATTTCGTCTATGAGGAATTTCAGCGATAGCTGGAAATACATGTGAATTATTGTGCATGGGCGCACGCTTTTTGCTGTACTATTGCCTTGCCTGGTGTTTTGGGTCACGTCAAGTTACATATGTAGCTTTTAGTCCAAAATGACCATCCAGCATGTAAACTGGAGAATAAATTGATTTGATTTGATTGATTTCGTCGGACACTTTGAAGATTTTTATCTCGAAACTGGTTTAGTCCTGAGAATTCGGTTCAAGTGGATACGCCTTGCGAACTCGGCAGCTATAATTCGTAGATTCAAAGATGTGCCGTAAAATAATTAATTAAAAAGTTAATTAGTATAATTATGTTAATTCTTCAATTAGGCGTTTTGATTTCTCGTGGAAGTAATGGCGACCTCATCGAGTAGTTTAGATCAAGGATTATAATCGTGCTATTTGCCACAGGCAGTCTTTAAAAACTTGGTTCAGCTAAAATGAAACACCCTGTATATTTGAATGCTAAATGACATCATAGAACCATATCGTACAAATCAAGGTACGTACGTGCATGCGCACCAGCGGAAGAATAGTAGCACAGGCAATGGGCCGGATTATACTGATGTTCCCGTGGGAAAACAAAGATTTCGGTCTTATTTTGCTTTATGCTGCAGCTGATTAAACCTCGAGAAGGTGAGGCTGACAGATACGGTACAATCTGTAAGTAAAAAAGAATTTTTTTTTCTTACAGGCCGGGCCTGGTCATGTACACGCGGGCCCTAGCTAAGCTTAGTAATGAACGCCTGGGCCCGGGCTCAGTAACACGGGCCCGGGTCGGGCCCGGGCTTGGAACCACGGGTCCGGGCCGGGGCCGGGCTGGTCTCGGCAATGTACGCCCGGGCCAGGGCCGGGCTCGGGCTTTGTATTACGGGCCCCGGCTGGCCTCGGGTCTCATAAAGCAGGCCTGGGCCGGGCTGGGGCCGAAAAATCAGGCCCGTGCAGTGCTCTATCATCTACAGAAACTTGAGTAGTTAACAACTTAGCGCACTCACTTGTCGTGAGACCACCACCCGGAAGTGGAAGCGACGGAAGTGCTTGCGTGGCGTGCTTTTTTTCGGATGAGATTTCCAATGGGAGGCCGAATATATGTCACTTTCGTAACTATGCACAAAGCTGCTTGGGGGTGCATGTTTTAGCAAGATCAATGTGCACTTTGTAAGTGCCAAAAGTGTCATAGTATTGAGATTTGTAAAAGTCCTCAACATGGGCTTCTCTTGTTTTTCGAAATCACCTGTACGCCATTGCCTTGATGGTTTTACGCTCAATCGTCGAATCTGGCGTCGACCAGGAATTGCTCCCGCCTGGTTGCGGAACAATTGGTCCTAAATGAGTGTTACGCAAGCCTTTGAAAATAATATAGACTTCATTGATGACAAATTTGGCACTTTTTAAATTAAACTGAGTTTGCTCAAATAATTGGAAGCAATTAGAATTAGATAACGATTCCCGAATGTTTATGTTCCAAATTTTCTAAGGCATTTTAGTTAAGGCTTGTTTTGACAGAAAGAAGAGAATTGGGCACATCTAAACGTTACTCAATTTCATTATTGTAACTTTAATCACGACGCTGTATTTGCCGGAGTGATTAATGTTTTTTAACATTTTCATATATACGTATCTCCCGAATTCATTCTTAGTATTGTGTTCCTGTGGTTATTCTGTGTCTTTTTGTGTGCGCTGTGTTTTTCCACCAACGAGGGCCGCCACATGTTCATTACCATGAACACTCGAACGCTTGTGAAATGCTTAGAAACAATTGTTACTGTTGTGAGCACGAACTTCAGAACTGTCGTCACTATAGTATTTTCTGGATTCTTGCTTGACACTTTTTAGCTCATTTATGAAATAAGAGAAGAGAAGTAGCCGGCACCGTCCAGCGGGCACCAATCTCTCCTTGAATTCAGTTTAAAAAAGAGACAGAAAGGAGAATTGAATGTTTTGATAGTCAGAGTTTCGAAATAGCTAGCCTACCGCTAACCTACTAGTCATAGCCGCACGAGGCGAGAGCAAGAGATGCTAACGTGCTATCCATCCAGCTGTGAGCAACGTTCGATTGTAATGTATGTTGGGAATTAGGTTTATTGAGTACTACGCTACCATCGGCGAATGCGAATTGGGATCACTGTGCGCCACGCGTATCTCCGTCAAGCAGGCCCGAAAGTTAGCGCTTCGCATTGAAGTCGCCGTTAATGATCACAAATGACTGCACGATGTGAGTGATGCGTAATTGAATTTCGTCGAGCCGTAGTTCGAGCTGAGCACGAAGCTGTGCATAACCTGCAAGGATGACAAATGTAAAAACAGGAGTGAAAAAATCTAAAATCAATTCTGAGGTGGGAAATATAAATATATCGTACCCATAAATGGGTACGATATATAACAATATATTCTTAGACAGTACTCACCGACAATGCGTGCAGTTGAGTCAGCCAATGAGATCCCTGTGGCAAGCCACGTAACTCTTATAGAGGTAACGCACCCTGCACTGCGACAAATTGATACAAGAGACATCGTCTACTCTCGTCAGCTCAGCGGCCTGAGCGGTCGTAGAATTTCAGCAAAAAACAATCCTGGGCTGATCCTGTGATCGAACAGGTTCGGATTGACTCCTCCAACAAGTTCCGGTTCAAGTTCAGTTCCAAAATGGCGGAAAACGTATCGGTTCGGTTTGGTTTTGGTTCGTCTGAAGACAATGGTTCAGCTCTGGCTTTAGTTTCAGTGCCGGTTCGATTCGAAACTCTGGCTTCGACAGACGACACGAAAACTGCACGAAATAAATTTTCAATAACAGTTGCTGTCAAACTCTTGTGCCAGATATTTCGGTGCGCACGAGGTGGTCAGAGTTATTGCACATTTTCAACTATGTGGCTGCCCTCATCGCAAGGGTAGTCTGAGCTCGCTGTCATGCATAATAAAATTTGTTATTGCCTTAAGAATAAGGGTGTTAGCCAGGAGACAAACCACCACCTTGAAGGGTGTAGACATTTTTATAGTTTACTCCAAGCGTGCCTGTGTGTTTATAATAATAATAATAATAATAATAATAATAATAATAATAATAATAATAATAATAATAATAATAATAATAATAATAATACTGTCGAAGTAAACGATAATAGATGCTGATGATACAGCGCTCCTTATGTGCAGGTATGGGCGTGGCGTCGACGTCCATTGTCCCAACTGTACTGATGGTGCATCACTTCGACAAGTACCGAGCAACAGCACTGGCCCTCGTCAGCGGATCAGTCGACGTCTCCGGCATGATGACTCCTTCGCTAGTTCAGCTCTTCATCGACAAGTACGGCTTCTCGGGCTGCCTCCTTCTGCTGGGTGGCCTCTCTCTCAACCTCTTCATAGCCTGCATATTTCTGAAGCGGCCGCGAAAGGAGCCGGATGACGGCACCGGTGAGACCGGAGCTGACGCGTGCACGGAAGGTGAAACCGTCAAAGCACCGGGCGAAGCAACATCGGCGGCTGAGCGTCTCGAGTTGAAGGAGCCGGGAAGCGGGCGCGGAGACCACTCCCTTGGAGAGGGCGGTGCGGCAATTCCCATGTGGCAGCCCAGTCGGGGAGATGTGAGAGCGTGGCTCAGGAACACGGTATCCCTCGCCATGGTTCACGTACGGCCGTCGCAGAACCGCCACGGCGACGTCGACGCGCGCACCGTCGAAGAATCGCCTGCTAAGACTATGCACGCCAAGGCCGACATGGTTAACCGAGTCTCCTCGCTCAAGCTCTACAAAAAGTTCAACGAAAGTGCAGTCAGCGGCAGCGTCGAGATTGCCGGCTTCAAGTCCGACAAAGAAGGCGTTCAACTTGAGAAAGCCTCTGACTCTCCAGGGATTGAAGAACACCACGAAATTTCGCCCGAGAGGGACGTCGGCGACCAAGACAGGAGCAAAGGCGCCGTGGGGGGAACCTTCGGGTTCGTGCACAAGCTTCGGGCGGTGTCCACCGGGTACATCTGGATGGTGTGCATGTCCAAAGGGGCGTCCAACTTCTCCTCCTACACGTTCGGCCTGGTGATCGTGGACTACGCACACGAGAGCGGAGTGCTAGGCCAGAGGGCCGCCCTGTTGCCGGCACTCTTCTCATTGGGCTGCCTCGTGGCGACCTTGACGACGGGACCCGCCGTCGACCGCTCATGGGTCTCCAAGTGAGAACATAGACCGACCAGCTATGGCAGCGCGAGTGGTAACATATAATTTGGCCGTTCGGAGGATAAGCTCAATTTCTGGACAGAACAGGCCGCACAAAGCAACGGCACTTTAGTCCTGTAGAAGTATACAAGGAATACAAAAATCCCCTCAGTATAATTACTCCAGAGCTAAATCACATGTTAACTGCTGGCGGCGCAGGCTCTCTCAAAAACTGCGTTGCACGCTCTCTCTAGCATCAATTCCAACTACAGATTACTCTATTGACGCTCTATCAAGCCTATGATACGAATGAAAAGGTATCCGGCAGGCTTATGCGACCTTTCAGAATTATGACCCAATCGCGAAGAGAGCTGTCAGAGCGACTTGCACCCCCCCCCCCTCCCCTTTCCCGTGAACCACTCTGGACACCAGGCAACATCTCCCCTACAGGAAACCCCTATAACATCCTCCAAATAACCTACAACTTTAAAATTCCACCAGCATGTTCTTCAAAGTACATTCTCTATTCTCATACAAAGTATCAACCTAACACTGTTCTCTCAGGGCGGTTTATGCAGGTGAGAGTTTTCACGCCCAAACTATCCTGCAAAAGCGTCACTCCATTTGCAGGCCGCACGACGACGGTAGCGGGGCTGCCGTTGCTGCTCGCGTCAAGCAATCATTCATTCTCAAGCAATATAAATACCTCTGCTTATACATAAACGAAGAAAAGACTTGCCGAATCACCCACCAAGATAATCTGAAAATAAAGGGGAAGCGCAATGCAGCAATAGTGAAACATCGAGCACCTTGGGGGTTACAATAAATATGAGGGTAAGCGTGGAATCTGGAAATGAGTAATGGGGCCAGCGATAACATTTGCAGATGTCATTTTGTGCTTAAAATCTGATATTTGTCGGAGTTGGAAGTTAGCGAAAGATCGGAATGCCGGTTGGCTTTGGGAGCCCACGGTAAACCGCAAATGAGAAAGTGCAGGGTGAGATGGGTTGGGCCTCTTTTGAAGTCAGAGAAGCGCAGAGCAAAATTAGTTTTGAATAAAGACTCAGGAACGTGGATCAAAATAAACGGGCAGCTAAAGTGCGTAAGTGTCTGTACTTGAAAAGCGTGGACACAGAATGGAGGACGAGGTCAAGAAAGTTGGCAACCAAGTGGGTAAGTGTAAGTGTAAATAGACAACCAGGAGTCATCAGAAAGAAAGTGAGAAATAAAGACAGTGAATTGGATGCAAAGAACGGAAGAAAAGAAGACCATACAAGAATGGGAAGAAAGAAATTAGAAGAGAAAATCTATAGGATAACACAAAAGGCAGTGCCTTGCTATATTTGAGGCTCGAGCTGGTTGCCTATGGACAAAAACATACCGGAGCAAATATTCGCACCAAGATGAGGCATGTAACTGCTTCAGCAAAAACCAGAGACCACTTAGCGCATCCTAATGGAATGCGAAGGTGATCCTCCAGTAAGACCCGTAAATACCGTATACCTTCCCGAAGCACTTGGATTTAAAGCGGACGGAAGCATCAGCCGGTGAGCAGTAGAGATAACCATGAGACATATAAAGTATTGGTGGGGGAAAAAAATCTGAAAAGAGATTGATACCACTGGATCCGTTACAGGCATAGGTAGCGGTACGAGTCAGATATATGTTTTAAGGAAGAGAAAACATGAAGGTATGTATACGAAAATGCTGGAATGAAAAGCATGTATAGCATACCTGATTAACTCAAGCAGACTAAGTGACTATTTGTCAGTGCCCCGTTTCAAAGGGGTTTCCAATAAATTATCATCACCAGGAGCAGCAAAAGCAGCAGCGTAATTTCCGAACGCTGACGTTACTTTCTGCGTCGAAATCATTGCCGAAAGACCCCCAACGACGGGGGAGCATGTGCTTCTCCGTCGACGCGCCACAACCGCTTCTACGGCGTCAGGGATCTTGAAAGCGCGCGTTCTTGTAATTAACACTGTCATATTAGGCTTTTAGAGACCCAAACGCATGTTTCAATGTGTAGAAAACCAATCTGTGTAAATTTAAATTTGGAAATGTACACATGGTACTTTGGCAAGGCCAACTTCAACATTAGAAGACTCACGGAAGAGCATTTTCGTGACTCCAATAACTTCTGGACGACTGCAAAATTTCGCTATCTCATCAGCTACAACATTTTAACCCTACACAACCAGTAGTTCTTTCACAGCAAATGCTTTAGTCTTTAAGTGAGGCACACCCCACTTTGTACAAACTTGATAATTTTGGGGGGCTCCTTTAATCGCTCTGATTTATTTTTAAAAATTCACCATCAGCTATTCCAACCATTAATTAGGGGAACTAGATACGTCGAGTACATTCAAGGTACATGCAGCACGGTAGAGAAAGTTCCATAAAATCCTACATGTTCTCTGGTGGTATTTTAAGGGGTACCTCAGCACCATCTACAGCTCGCACACACGTCATCTGTTTTGTTTCTTTTTCATTCTTTTTTTTTTGGTACTAAACACATGGCTCAGCCAAACATTAGAGGAGCCGGTCTCTTCGCAAACAAAACTACGGATTAACTTCTTATAAACTTTTAATGAAACACTAAGTAAATTATTAGTGGTGACATATAATAGACTTTTGGTGAAATCACACTGTAAAATACGGTAATACCATCTTATCACGTACCGCTGTTCAAAGCAGACGCAATCTTGCAGAAATTATTGTTTGGGTGTCGAAGCAAATAGCACAAGTCCTCAGCACTTGAAAACTTTCTAATACTGTTGACATTGTTTGTCCTTCTACAAATATTTTCTTGAGTGGCGTAATGTATGCACACTTTTCATGAACTGCTGTTAGGCGCGGCGAGATGTAGTCGCGCTCTAATCGCACGTAAGAGACTGATGCCACCGACGAGAGGTTCCAGACCGCATTTCGGTCTCGACTCCGCGACCCATGTGAATGGGCCGCGTGGTATACATATATCGCGACGCCACCTTGAGTCGTGAAAACGGCTCAGGAGAGGCATGAACATTCTAAGAAATCCTGTTCGCGTAGCTAACTAACACCGATCCACACTGGTAGCTTTGATATCACCTTTTGCCACGCACCACATCTGCTCCAATTTTTAGTACGCTTCGACTCTTGGTTGCTTGAAGAGCTGTGGAAATTTTCAAATGTAAACTTCTGGCGGGGAAGCTTTCGGCGTTTACGCCGTCTTGCGGTTCTAGTCACAATAACAGGGTCTCCTTTGTAGCAATTGCTACATTTGGGTGGATGTTTCATTTTCCCTTTAATAACAGCTTCGCTGGGAAAGAAAAGAAAGCGCTTTGCTGGATATAACTCCACAAATGTAAGGACGCTTCGAGAAAAATGAAGTGAGATTTGCGCGACATTACGGCTGCTTGCCTGGAGAATTACCGCGTTTCTTCGTTTTCCTCGCGATAGCTTTATGCGACGTAGTCTCATCGGTTAATACTAGAGAACACCGGAGAACTATGGCAATGAATGGTCCAGAATGCCGTAGTTTCTCATCTATCGAAGGTCGAGTTGCCTTGGTTAACGCTTCTAAGTTATCTGTTATGCTATAAATATGCTAAGTTATGCTGTAAATATAGGTCAATTGTGTTTACGACTGTAAAATACGACTATAGCACAGCAACAGCCAATATAGCGCTATGACCTACCACACGCAGAAAAGGTTTCTAGCTTGTAAAGCACAGAATACATATAGGTAATTGCAGGACTGGAGTCGTTAAAACGTTGAAATAACACCATACAAATAGGAACAGAACCGACGAATGAAATGACTCATGTCTCTGGTTATATTAGTTCAGTCCTGTGTGCATCACGCTGTTTCAACTTTTTAATGAATACACAAGAAGGCCGTGACGGGTGTCTTAATTTACCGCTTCAAGCCACCAAAAATCTATCCCAGCTGTCCACCTTTCTGAGATGTGGCTCCATAATCAGCCACGCAGTGACGGCGTAACCTCGCACCATCGCAGTTGGTCTGCGGCGACCTACTAAAGGGAGGGATTGGCCTTTTTTTACCCTGTTCGAAATCAACGGCATCTTGACAGAGTAATAGCAGAAAAACAAAGTACGGGCAGAGGAGGCCACACGCACAACAGCTAACTTTCATCAAATATTTGTTGGAAACGGGACAGGAAATATATGAATTGCACAGAAAGCGTGCATGTCACACAGTCATGGTTTTAATTAAGCACTATTTAAAATGCTCTCGAGAAAATGGAAGTTCTTTTTTTTTCGATAACTATAAGACAGATGACGAGCTGACGGGCATCGTGTACCCAGCCTGTCAATCATTTCGGCTTCTTTGATGTCTCTTACTAGAATGTTTTCATTCTTAGAAATTACGTCAGCTTCTTGAAACTGTCTCACATCCGCAAATGCTACAATGAGTAGCAAGAAAACGTCCATGCGTAATACACTTTACTGCTGTGCTCTATTACTATAGGCCCGAGTTCGCCAGATCGAATCCCGGCCGCAGCAGTAGCATTTCGATGCTGGCGAAATGCAAAATTGTCCGTGTAGCTTGCACTGGGCGTACGTTAAAGAACCCCAGGTGGTCAAAATTAATCCGGAGTCCTCACTACGGCGTGCCTCATAATAAAAGCGCGGGTTTCGGCAGGTAAAACCCCAGAATTTAATTTTAATTCTATTTTTGTTGGGCTCTCTGAAGCCATTATTTAAGCATCTATATAGCGGACTTGTTTGATCTAGCATTTATAGTGTCTCGCCTCCTCTGTCTGTGTCTTGTTATTGCGCTATCACTTTGTCGTTATGTACCAACAAGCCTAAACTGCTCTCGTCGGCATCTTGACGACACAGACGTGCTGCAAATGTACGGGCATCCTCGTTGTCGTCGAGCGCCTTCACACATTTGTGCTTGCAGGTACTCAGCCATGATGCTCAGCTGCGTCATCCAGACTTGCGCCCTAACTGCCTCGAGCGTGTGGAGGTCCTTCCCGGTGCTCGCCCTGTGCGCATTTCTGGGGGGCGTCGGGCGCGGCGTCCGTTGCTTCCTGTTTCCCGTTCTGATCTCGGACCGCTGCTCACTGGACGACCTTCCTGCCGCTCTGTCCTATCATGAACGCCGCGTGCAGCGTCGCTCTGTTTCTCAGGACTCCGGTCATCGGTACGCCCCTGTATAGTGCCTGCTATATAATGGCCGCGTGCTTGTTACAGAAACACCAAGTATTCCGCCTGTCATCGCCTCGCCTAACGCATGATAAGCAATGATGCCTTTGTGTTTCTCAGATCGAAAGTAGTAACAGTTTGCCTACAGTCGACAATCATTATCTGTGTAACGAAAATGGAAGCCGCTGAAACATCCGAGTGTTTCAAACGGAAATACAGCTGAGGCTGTACCGCACGGCTACGATAAAACATACCGCATAGTTACTGAGAGCTAAAGTGTTCGCAGGAAGATGGAAACGAAGCGATCGACAGTGGGCTCACAAGGGGAGCCTTAAAACAAGGGAAGGGAGCCTCCACACTGCAGCTCCCCTTGCTCGCTTACTGTTGGTGACTTCGACAGTCATTGCGAAGTGCGACAACTCGCCTAAAAGCGCGTAGCTAATCGTTCACCTGCAACAGTCATATCAGCTATAAACTGATCTTGAAGTTCGCCATTACTTTTACTGGCGTATTACAAATCGCTCAGGAGGTAGGAGTGGTCGTGCGCCGTTGTGGTCACGTTTCTTTTCATTCCGACTGTACCTCTTCTGTACTGTATTCGACTGTACCTTAATATATATATATATATATATATATATATATATATATATATATATATACAACGTCTTTTTATTCAGCTCCAACGTACAATGTGTACCTCTTCTATAGACGTGGCACCTGTGATGTAAGCAGCTTACGTATCATATGGCCATTATTATTATTATTATTATTATTATTATTATTATTATTATTATTATTATTATTATTATTATTATTATTATTATTATTATTATTATTCGAAGCCGAGGGATCGTTCACAGCCCCCTCAAAGGGGCCTTGAACCATCCCTGAAAGGGAACCCTGAACTAGGGCACTGCACGGGCCGATTTTTTCAGACCGGGCCCGTTTTTACTTTGGGCGGCCCGCCCGAGCCCGATCAAAACTTTTATGGCGAGACGCGGGCCCGGCCCGGGCCCAGAAATAATCTACGTTACCCGCCCGGCCTGGCCCGCCACCCCTTTACCTTAGGCCCGAGCCCGGCCCGAGACCGAAAAATAATGTTTTTCAAAGTTAAGACACCCGAGAATAACTCGCTGCACGTTACATGCACACCACCAGAAAACCCGAGCCCGGCCCGGGCCCGCGTCAAAAAACCCGAGCCCGGCCCGGGCCCGAGTCAAAAAGCACACGCCGTGCCCGAGCCCGTGAAAAAACTGTGCTACCCGGCCCGGCCCGGCTCGTGGGCCGGGCCGGGCTCGGGCTTTCGGGTAAGCCCGAGCCCGTGCAGTGCTCTACCCTGAACCACCCCTGAAACCTCTGAACCACCCCTCAGGCTTGGTGAAATAACAGTCCGTGGGTAGCATACGCTGCTGTGAATGTCTCAGTCAAGTTTTGCTGTACGCGGTGCGTGGAGCTCGCAAGCGTAGCGCGAAGTTACCTTTCTCTCAAACGCTCTCTTTTCAAACTGATGCCTGCTCCTCACTCTCCTCTGTGTGCTTTATTGCGTAATAAAGCGCATCCCCATACGTGGCTGCTATTGGTTGCTGCGGTCGGCTACCCAGGCTAGATACCGCGGCCGCCACGGGGTGCCGCCCCGAGTCCAGTGGTCAAGCGCACTGCGTCTCGCTCAGGACACCCGCGGTTGGCTTACGTTTAGTGCATCGTAGACACCAAAATCGGAAGTCGTGGCGTCTGCGTTAAGATCCAAAAATGAAATTTGAACCGCGCACCACGGTGACATTTCGAAGGCGGAGCGTTGTGGCCTCACCCCACTCCGCCGTAGCCTTCGCAGTGCAAGGCATTGAAGAAGGAACGGGAGCATAACGGAGGCTATGTTTGATTGTCAATAACTCCGCTTCTGCTGAACTCATTGAAGTACTTCTTGCGGCAAAGTATTTCTGAAATAACCTGTTTTCATTCCAAATGCCTTTCTCTACTTCGATAAAAAGTGGTTCAGGGCCCCTTTAAAGCTAGCTTCAAAAATATTGTTCGCAAAAATTTTTCATCGCGGGAAGCCATTTCAAAATTTCGATCACCTAGAGAAAACTAGGTGCGGTAGGAAACATACGAATGACATTTTTGTAGATCCCTTTGCATGCTTCAGAACTTGTTTTTTAACATTTCAGCAGACTGGCCTAGGTAACGAGCCACATTTACGCACATGACGTTCTGCCAGAGACTTTTCTTTTTTGGCAGGAGGGGGGGGGGGGGGTCATTTGTGAGTTTTTGAACTACTTAGGTGACTTGCTGTCAACTTAGCTGTCGTTAGCTGTTTAAAATCTCGGCATGCATTACACGCACATCAACGCGCAGAACCACTTACGACCTTGGATTTGAGATTGTAATGTTCGACGTTATCAACCGTTACGTCACTGACCTTTTACTGCCCCCCCCCCCCCCATTCCTCCTCCACTGCAGAACGCGGTTTAGGCGTCAGCAGACTGCGCTAGACAGCTACTGCGGTCATTAGCAATTTTTTCTTCCATTCCTTTTCATTTGTATCTAGTTATTTAAAAGTAAACAACAAATTACTACTACTACTACTACGCAAAAGCGTGCGGACTTTATCTCGAAAAGAAAGCCCGTACATTTCTAAAGCCCATAAAATCTTGTTTTCAGTGGATCTCCTATAGCGACGTGCTAAATACAGCGTATTACACTGCCGAAAGAAGGCAGCCGTTGCTTTAGTTTGTCATAAGCTTTTTTTTTTTAATACTGCATGAATATCACGTAGCCCGCGTTTATAAGGAAAACAGCCGTCAACCAGTTTTTTTTTTCCGGCTACAAGAGGCGATCTCACAATAGGCTTGAGATGATCGAGAGGCGTCGCAGAGTGCTCTAACCAACTTTTGTTAACATCTACAGAGCTTTTCGTTAGCCGTGCAATGCGCACTAAAATTTAGTTACACGTGTTACACTTGACGTCGTCTGGTACAGATGAAACATCCCCGACCCTAACTCGTGAACACGATGTGCTTTGTGGAAGGGGTTGCTCAAATGGTCGCGCAGTGTGATTTACTGGCTCAAATTGCCAAGTGTGCTTTAAGTATCCTTTAAGTGTTTGGTTAAGTTTACGCCGGGATCCAATGCACGTTTCCAAATAGTAGTCCAAATGCTCGAATGGGGAAGATTAGGGGTTACAATAAACCGGGAATATCTCAGCAACCTGCTGTTTTGCAGTTGACATTTTCTTCTCCAGCAACGTGGCGCATACCTTGCAAAAAACACTTGAGGACTTCAGCCAGTGAAGTTCAAGGATGCGTTTGAGAATTAAATTTTAAAGAAACTTAGTTTTCAATATCCTTGCAAGAGAATGAGAGCTCGTAAAAGTCGTCAGCCTCTCGATCGTGTGAAGGAGGCCGTCTGCACAAGGGATTCGGATTATGAAAGGAACACACTAAGGAAAATTGTCCGCTTACGGGTGTTTTCTTGTGTCTGTAACTCATCCCCTTACACCCATAGAAAAGAGTGCCTGAGCGAACTAATACACCAATATGAATGAGTGATTTTTTTTGGAATGACTCCTTTTCCTCTAATTGGTCTTTCGCCGAAATACACACTACGTTTTCTATTTGCAGCGCTATCTTTTAATATACGACCCTAGTCTCGCAGATGTCCCGTTAAAGTAACCTCAAAATGCTTTCCGAAACCTTTATAAAAATCGAAGAAAAATAGAAGACGCGCTGCCCTCCATCATGATTGCAACTGCATACCTGCGAATTGCCAGTAGGAAATGTCACCTCTCGGGCACACCGCCGACGCTACAACATAGAACAATACAGAGACTAAAGAGTGCCCTGTAGCAGGGGTGCGCCATCTCCACAATACATTGTGTGTTGTTATCGGTTGTAGATTGCTCCGGATGTACCTGCGAATGTTCATTCCAACTGATAATGCATGAAACAGTGCAAGACTTACTGCGCATAATATTGTGCCGGCGCCGACGCTGCACCACAAAAAGCATGCGCCTGAAAACTACGATTGGGTGACCCGCGATGATTCGCTGACGTTTGGCAGCTGATCTATAAAACAGCACCCAACTTAAACGATTTAAACGAAGTCAGTGGTAAAAAGGAAAGGCAGGATAGGAAATAGAAGAAACAACTCGCTCTCTTCACTTCAGCACCGGGGAGGCCATATACAAGTCGCAGGATGACATCCATAGCCTACTGTGACCATATGACGTGCTCGAACAATGACTTGGTGCAAACCACCGGGGAATAAACCCGTATGGTTTTTTTTATTTGCGTCAAATGTGTAAGTGCCCGAGCACCCTTTAATTATGTAAGCTGTATGTTTCACAAAAAACACCTTTCTAGCACCCTGCTATACGCTGTCTTTAGCTTCAGTGTATAGGAGTTCAAGGCCAACGATGCTTTACAAAACCGAGTAGACTTGAAGGATGACTGGCTTGAAGTTGCGTTAGTTGCAAACAGTAGTTGAAACACTGATTACTGTAATTTCGTAACGAAGTTGTTTCATAGCTGTCATTTCCTGTGAAAAGGTTGTCCTCCTGTTAATAGCATAACCAAGATCTAAATGGCAGGAACCGTATGTCTATGGCAAGCGATAAACAAAAATATCTGCGACATAAAAAGACAAAATGTGGCTTTTCATTCACAAGTAATAAAAAAGAGAAAGTGAAACGGGGGTAAACATTCGCACCTCTCTAGCAAATTAACTTTACCATTTGACGCAGGTGTACACAGTCGGCGGCAAAAGTTCACCGACCGCGGAAACTGTTTAAACTTTGCATTTCCGAGCAATCCCCGAACGTAGCCAGTAAAACTATGTTGTTCGCGCATACGTGCACATGCTGGAAATCCAAATAACAGGCTGCGTGCCCAGGGTGCCGAATTATAGTTTTTTAACAGACCTCGTGGTCCCTAAACTATTTAAGCGTATATAATGCACATGCATATTAATTTTTTCTTATTCATACTATCGCCATGCGTGTTAATTAAGTGATCGACAAAAAATTTATTTAACTGTTAGAAAGAGCAGCTGGTTCAAATTGTGTTTTTTTTTTACCTGTTGCTTTTTTTGCGCAAAGGACCAAATTGTTTCAACTGAACCAATGAAAATTTTGCCTCAATATCTTCCTTATAAGTGGACGTTAAAGAGCGTCAGGTGGTCGAAATTAATTGGGTCTCCACTAAGAAGTCTACCCTCCGCCCTTCCCCCTTCTTGCCATGCAATGTATGGCATCTAAGACGCCATGACAATAAATATCTAATATTCGCTTAGTGTTTGCTAAAGCTTTATCACAACAGGTGAAATGCTGGTATGGGGGGAAAATGCGGCGAGAGTTTTGCTCATTGTTCTCACACATAAACAACAGAAAAATCTATTGGATATGGCCTTCTGCGAGGCAGGGCAGCAGCACAAGTGTTGGCATGTGCATGTTATGTTATGACTATGAGGTATGCTCGCTACCGCAGTTTTTTTTTTCTTTTTTCAGAGTTAAAATAAAGCGAGAGTCTAAACTAACTCAACCAACAATGTGTTGTAACAATTTGTGCATTAGAATCTCTAATAGCTTCTCATTGGATTTGCTAACTTGAATAGTTAAACAACGCTTAGAGAATTAGGCATCGGTTATAGAAAGTTGTAGACAGCATTGAGAGGGAGACACTTATGAGGCCATTGCCAATGACATGCTGATTTTGTCAGTTCTAATCAGATGCACAAGCTGACATCCTGGAAGGGAGGCCACCTGGGAGCGTCCAATGCTTATTAATGGCCTCATTACTGCCATGGATTCTTAAGATGTCTGCTATTCATGGTGTCCGTTGAAGGAGAAATCCCTCCACGATTAAAACGCACTTTCAAAGCGCGAATTAAACGCATCTGACGGAAACCTTTACGTAGAGATTTATTTTTATTTTTGTGGAACAAAAGGCGGGTAATAAGAAAACGAGACCTAACCATCAGGGCTGCCGCACTTTTGTTCCTGGTTCACTTTCCTCGTTTAATAGAAAAATGAACTGTAAGAAAGTTGGTCTCAAGAAAATAGTTGACTCGGATTTGATTCGCGAAGTAATTTATATTAGTGATTTAGTTTTAGCCGATAAAATGTATTCTTATCAGATACAATGGTAGTAGCCAACTGGTAACATATAAACTCATGACCTTTGTACCGCGAATATTCGGCTTTTTGATGCAGCTGATGAAACCACACAAAGCTTATCCCTAGTATGCTAATACTTCCTGACCTTTTTTCTTTTATTTTGCAGGCTTCATGCGGGACAGCAGCGGAACGTACGCGACGCTTCTAATGTGTCTAGCAGGCATCAATGTCTTCCAACTAGTGGTCTGGTTCATTTACACTTCCGTGACGAGGTGTTACTCGAGATGAGACGGAAACTCTGGAGGCTGGGGTGAGATTCGTGAGAAAATCTCAAGCAAGGTGGTTCATGAAAAGCCCCAGTTTCTTCAACGGCATCGGTTGATCGACGAAAACTTTCATAATGCCGTCACTGAGCCCGCTTCAACTGTCTCGTAATAAACACCACCTAGCTGAGCAAGTTGTGGTTTATAAAATGTTGAACAACGTTCCTGTTTAAACGGTAATACACAATAGGCAGCACCTAGTTATTGGCTCACACTCATCCTTTATCAATGTCCGTCAGGCTACTCTATGTAGGAAGCCCTAGCAATCGAACATCTGCACCATGTATAGGTATAGGCATACTATCAGATCACATTCCAGGCTTCTATTGTCCATATACAGAGAGAGACAGAGAGAGAGAGAGTGTGTGTGTGTGTGTGTGTGTGTGTGTGTGTGTGTGTGTGTGTGTGTGTGTGTGTGTGTGTGTGTGTGTGTGTGTGTGTGTGGTGTGTGTGTGTGTGTGTGTGTGTGTGTGTGTGTGTGTGTGTGTGTGTGTGTGTGTGTGTGGTGTGTGTGTGTGTGTGTGTGTGTGTGTGTGTGTGTGTGTGTGTGGTGTGTGTGTGTGTGTGTGTGTGTGTGTGTGTGTGTGGTGTGTGTGTGTGTGTGTGTGTGTGTGTGTGGTGTGGTGTGTGTGGTGGTGTGTGGTGTGTGTGTGTGTGTGTGTGTGTGTGTGTGTGTGTGTGTGTGTGTGTGTGTGTGTGTGTGTGTGTGTGTGTGTGTGTGTGTGTGTGTGGTGTGTGTGTGTGTGTGTGTGGTGCGCGTGCGCGTGCGTGTGTGTGTGCCATGCCTACAAACTTGACTCACGTCACTGTAGATGAAATATTACAGATGAATTGATGTGACCTACTAGGCTTCTGTGACCCAGGGCAGACATAATTCGTGAGAGAAAAAAAAGCAATCCATTCCCCAAATAATCTAATGACAATAATTAACTTCTTAGTACGAGCTTGACGGGATATGTTTATATTGCAAAGTTGCAGTCTGTTTCAATGTGTCCTACATTTCAATGTGGCCGTGTAGGCCCAGATACCTCTCGTCAGATTATTCGTTCAGGTTACCTGATTGCACAGGCGGCACCAGTCTAGCGCCGCTCGTGGTGCAAACACCCCCCCCCCCCCCCCCCCGTGACGCAGTAGGGTGGCGTAAAATAAAGCTTGGCCATGCCACGTAATAAAACGGCCTGTATAGCCCCGAATGCTGAAGTGACTGTGCGTCCAATCGCGAGTTGCGCATTGTGCCAATCGGAAGCGGCTCGTGGGAAGAGGTAAGTGCGACGGCAGATTCATTTTATGCCACACTTTTACGCCACAGAGGGGTTGGACGGAGTGCCATATGTAGCGGTGCCGCATGCGTAATCAGGTAAATTAAATAACTTGACGTCAGGTTTTTCGGCCAACATGGCCATCTTTAAATGTAGAAACCTGTAACTAACTAGAATTTATGACTATTCCCTTCAGCTTTTTTAATATACACATGAGCCATCAAGTTGTAACAGAAGTCAGTTAATATACTTAGCTTATTTGTAAAATGACTGCGGTTTTTTTATGATGTCAGCCTACCGATCATTCATCTGTAGTAACGTAATTGAAGTAAAGGTGATAGTGTTTTTTTTTCTATTGCTCGAAGTAAAAAAGTAAACTCAGTTCCACCCAATGTGAAATCTGCTGAAACAGCGGAGCTGTGGTTCTCTTGTGTTTCTCCGATTTTCTGTGATTATCTGTGGGTTTCTGTGACTATATGTGAGTTTCTGTGATTGTGTTTGTTTTCCGGTGGTTTTCGTATGATTATGGGTGATGTTTTGACTTTTACTGCTTAACATTCCCTGCTAACTCCCGGTCGAGGAAATCTCTTGCACCATCGGTCAAAGCGGTCTCTCGGCGCTTGCGTCTTTGTTCTGCCTCTTGCTGGGAGAAATCAGGGTTCGCTTTCCTCCAAGTACGCTTGACTTGCGTTTCTTTCGTGCGTACCTCCGGATTAGCCTCCCGCCGCTGCCGTTTCGCTGCCGATTCCCGAGCTCGAAACGTAGAATTCGTCCGGCGACGGCACTGCCGCTCTCAGGCGAGCTCCCGCAGCCGCTCGCGCCGAGCGGAATCCATAGCGAGAAAGGGCGTGCACTCCCCCTCCCTCGGCGCGCGCTCTCATTGGTCCGCTCCTCAGCCGGCGCGGCCTCTGATTGAACGCAGAGCCCCTAGCAGTGGGTCTGGGAACCTGACCCCTGCGTGACACCGGCGGACGGACGGACGGCGCAGCGTCGACCTACAACAGCTCCGCTGTTAAAAAACACACACTGTGCTCAATCCTATAAGCACCATTTTCTTTCTAGCACCAATCGATGAGAGAGCAAAATGCGTACTTCTCAAGAAACAATTTGAATTCTACAAATGTGATATCTGTTTTTTCTGATAACCTTGTTTGGAGGTGCCTGGAAAGTCTGAAAACGGGAAAAATATTCACGGACTTCTCATAAGATCACTTGAGAGAGTTGAAAGGCGATAGCTGAGTTGTGTGACAAGATGTGTCTTGCATTATTGGCTGGTTCGTGTTTGCGCTCGACGGCACTTTGCATATTACTCTTGCTTTAGGGCGATATAGAATCAATTCCTGGCCCTGGTGTCGAGCAAACGCTTGCAGCCATTGCAGCCAAACGCTTGTAGGCTGTACGCCGGTCAGAAAACAATACTGCATGAAATTAAGTGGTTGAAAGACAAGAAGGATGCTACCGACCAGGAAATCAAACATTTGACCGAGACGGTAGTTACATTGGAAAACAAGCTTCATTGATTTGCTCCTCTACTATCCAATTTTTCTGACAGTGCAATCAGTTCCATTGCCGCTTAACTGCAAACAGTGGCATCAAGGTGTGACGAATCTGAGAACAGAATGCGGCGGTGTAACTTGTTATTGAAAGAAAGTAAAGTTTGGTCACCACACGTTATTGGTTGTTTACCGATAAGGTTAACTTGTTATTGAAATAAAGTTGGGCCACCTTACGTTATTGCTTGTTTACCGATAATGTTACTTACATCATCAGGTTATTGCCTTGTTTACCGATAAGTGGGAATTACAACTACCACTTCCCGTTTAAGCGTATGCACGGGCGCCATCCTGTTTGTGTTCACCGTCCTCGTTTAATTTGCGCCGAAAAGTTGGCTTTAATTATGAAGCTTTAACAACTAGCTCAAACCAAGATTTACTTCAAACAACTTCGTGCGCACTTTTGTTTCCGTATCATTTACTAACATCCGCAGTCTGTCGTCAGAGCGCGACCAGCTCGAATCGCATCTTGATGATAGTTCTGTGCTAACCGAGACCTGGCTGCACTCCGATGTATTTGACTCTGAGTTATATCCTAATTCTAACCAGTATGCCATATATCGCCATGATCGTGCACCTAACCAATGTGGCGACGTGTCACTGGCCATCAAAAAAAACAGTACCGTCTTTCCTTCATCTTCGAAATCATCTTCGAAAAATCACGCAGGATTGTGATGGAAAATAGATGGACTGCTAAGAGGTTTTCTTTTTTTTTTTTTTGAGGGTATGTATGAAGGAAATACGCCGACTCGTAATGGAGGAAAATAACCAGGAAACTGGCTAGTAAAAAATAAATGATCGCTGTAAAATGGCAAAAAAAAACACGCACGAACTACGGTTTAGAAATAGTAAAGAATCAGTTGCCAGTAATATTCAATGCATGTGCCCTGTAGTGTGTGTGTCTTTCCTTGAAAGGGATTTTCCGTAATTTGTTTATTGCTCACGCGCTGTTGCTTCACATCGGCCGCGCATTGTTTCATTATTCGCTTTTCAGTGAATGCCCAAAGGAATCACCAAAAATAAAATATAGAATTTGGGAAATATTTCCAATTGGTTTCGATAGTTAACAGGAACCAGGAGTTTTAAAGGCCGATGGTAAGCTCACAAGAAAGGTGCAAATGACGAGCTTGCTGGCATAAGCTGCCACCCCATTTCAAGAGGGATGCTCGTAATATTCATCCATCCATCACTTCGATTCACTATCCATCGTTGCCTCATAGAGTGGCTATATATAGCACATCCAACTCTCTCGTAGGTACTTTCAATTATTGCCGAAAATCGCAAAGAGTGTCCTTTAAAAATTCGCCTACTGCTATCGCATTAAAAACAGAGGTCCTTGCCGCAACGGCAAGATCAGTCAGCTTATCGTGGTTTGTTGTGTTTTTCGCCAACGAGAACGCCTACTATTAGATTTTTTTCTAATTACAAATTCGTACGCGTGTAAGCACATGGATAAATGGCTACCTGGCCTCTGATGATGACTCGGGAATAAAAATTTATCGTCGACAGACCATCATATATATTGGTGCGGAGGTGAGTACGTCTTCCCTATGCCCTGTACTCAGGGGCAGCTGAAAGCACTCCAGGTGTTTAAGAGGTGTCACATATATACGAACCAGATGCATCGACTTCAGCGCAAGATCGCCAACAATTCTTCGCGAAAATGTTAGCATGCTCAAGAAAAATGACACGCGTGCTCTCAAACGTGGGTTCTGCAGCAAAAAATATGCGGCCCCATTTCCGCTACATTTTCTACAGTTTCGAACTGCGCGTTGCAAACATTTTGTCACGATGATATAAAGTGGACTGAAGAGCTCTGCTTCTTCAGGCTGTATGCCACAGAGCAATCGCAGTCTTCAACAAAGTAATGAATCCATAATAATGCTACGAGAATATTCTGGATGTCAAACTGGATGTCAAACTGAAATATTCTGGATGTCAAACCCGGTCAAAACTAATAGGCGTTAGCGTTACACGTGGACGGTGTTATTTTACAATCGTGCTTTTCTTTGTAAGTGATTCTCCTTCAGTTAAGTAGAGACCAGAAAACAGTCAATCAACAGGTTAGCCACATATAAGATCAAACAATGAACGAAGATCCAAATAGATAAGGTCAGAGCAAGCCACGACGCTGCAAGGAGTGAGTTCCTGCCCAGCATGTTTATCCAATCGCACAGGCCACTTCATTGCTACAGCGACCATTGGTGTAACGCTATTGACTTGTCAGCTTAACATACGAGCAATTGTTTCCACAAGTCGTTACTATGCCCGCCGATGCGAAAAAGTGATGCGTTAGTGGGCCGTCGCCAGTTGCAAGGAAACTCCGGCTGCTGTTTTTGAAATCTAACAAGTATCAGACTATACTTATGTATTTGTTTGGTTTTATTATTCAAGGGGCGACTTTCGCATAAATCCACGGTTACAGGAGGGGCTGCGCACGACAAAGACACTATATTTAACTACCTGCTGTTTTCATATGCACTCTCTTCTTTCGCAGTGTTAACCATTGCGCACCGAACACTGTAAACCCACTACACCTTGTCTCCTTCTAAGGCTATGTATAGTCCTTTTACTATTTTCAACGGTTTACTTTTCCTTCTCAGCACGATCTTTCTCTTTAGGCTCATATCACGGTACAGCGGCTAGTCTCAGAGACAGAACTACGTAGATGGAACTTCAGCTTAAACTTATATACACTTATATTTTACTTTGCAGTGTGCTTACATCTTGGTAGACCATCTGCATTTACCACAGGGGACACGTCTTACCAAAGGGGCGTCCGGAAAACAACAGGAATGCATTTGCCACGCAAAACGCCTTGTCATGCGATCCACCATTACCATGGGAGAACCGTATGATGTAATATAGCAACGTCATGCGCTTCTCCCATGTGGGAACGCCGCGCAGAGGTTACTGCCAAAATATGCTCATATTATTTGCATTTTACTGCAATCTATATATGTCTCATGTTTTTTTCTTCTTTTTTCTAATTTTCTTTCTTCTTTTTAGTTTGAACCAGATCCTTAAAAAGCGCCTGGAAGAGACTGAACTTACTTGCATGAGCCATGGCTATCGTATGGTATATCATTAAAAATGCCATATAAGTTCCTTAAAAATATATTAAATAATCTAATTTTAGCTGCCAAAATCAGGATATTATCAAAAGGCATGCGGTTGTGGGGGACTCCGGATTAATTTTGACCACCTGGAACGGGCTGATATGGCCCATATGCTTTGGGAATGCCAACGCCATGAGGAAGAAAGACCAAGAGGAAGGGGGAAGACAACAGCAGGACTCTCTGAAGCGGGGCGCCTCGCTGAGAGATGGCAAGCCGCTCTCCTCAGCGAGGCACCCGAGGACCAGGAGTGGGCCGTCCAGCGGGCCAGGGCCGTTGCCGAGGATCTCGGAAGATTTTTCTCCGGCGATGGAAACCTGGCAGCCTAGCCCCGGGCACCAACAGCCATAACCGTTGGACAAATAAAGTTTATTCCTATTCTATCCTGGAGCTGTTTTACGTGCACGCAATGCACTGTACACTGGCGTTTTTGCATTTTGCCCCCATTTTGCATTTTTGCATTTTGCCTCCATAGCCACTGGGCCATAGTCGTAGTCACGGTCGTCGTAGTCATGGTAAGCAAGCGGCTCATGCTCGAGCTCGGCACGCGCTCTTGCCACTGCTCCCGCGTTCGTCGTCGTCGTCGTCTTTCACAGCTGGCTGCGTTGCCACTCATCATTCCAGCGTAGAATTTCACTTCTCTTCTGTCATCGTAATGGGGAGGACGCGTTTACGGGGTTATGAGCCATTGCTTAAGGCAGTATGAGCCCATTAGCGGCGCATCACTGCATGCTTCGCCCCTCCCCAGGTTTCACGTTAGTGGCGCTGTTATTTCGCCTGCGAGCTGTCGCCCAAGTCCAAGCAAATGTCCCTCAGTCAGATCAGCACCAGTTTCACGTTGACGTTCAGCCTCCAAGCCTTGTACCGGCAATTTATCTTGACGATTATTTCGACGTCCTTGCCGTTTTCAGACCATAATCGGAATTTATTAAATCATGTCTCTCTTTTCGCCCTGAATACGTCTGTTCCCTCGAAACCTGTGAGGCTTCGAGGGAACATAACTGCGGCGCTTGCCATGGGAATGGGGAAGGGGGCCCCGCATCCGTCTCTGTTATTTGTGGTGCCCTGAGTCATTCTTAAAATCAACGAACCTAAAGTACCGCTTACTGATACGCTGCGCCTTCACTGTGCGCGTGAACTATCCCGGCGTCTCGCGTTTTTCTTTTTACACCTCTTGTCTTGTTGCAGGATAGCTAACCAGACTGGCCGGTGTGGTGAACGTTCCTGCTTTCCGTTGTTTTTTAATGTGAAGCATTCATTGGCTCAATCCAGGCAACTTACGGTAGGTAGGTAGGAAGCCTCCTGTCTCGCCACACTTCGGACCTCTCTAATAAAAACCACAGGCCTGCGCGGCACACGCAGCACAGTCACAGCGTAAGCTGGTGGAACGGCTCAAGGGTAGCTCCAATTTGGGCACCACGCACAACAGGGTCTTCGCGGCAGTCTGTTCGCCTCGTTTTGACGAGAACGATCTGAACTGTCCGCCCGGCGTCGACGGCGAGCTGCGGCTTGTAATGCTATCTGCACAGCAGTCTGCTTGTCTGATTGCGCGCCTCGTCTGAATCGCATATCGTCGTCTGCGCCTGCGGACGCTGCGTTTGCAGGCATCTTACCTAGATGGCGCTACCATACTGGCGGAGGCTCGAGTCGTCTCCCCCTGCGTGCTAGGCTTATAGGGTATTTTCCGCGGCCCGATAGCAAGCGCTTACGCGGCTCAGTGGTAGAGTATCCGGCTCCTACGCAGCGGGCGCGGGCTCGATCCCGGCGGGAATCGGGTACTTTTTTCGAGTTTCTGGCGATAGCGGTTACGCGGACGCCGCCGGCGGCGGCATCATCGCGACCCGAAACGGCTATTGGAATGAGCCCATAACTGCTTGCGCTGTAAAAGAAATGCATAACCGACAGTGTAATCGAACCTGTGCCTTCGAGTACAACAGCGTAATGCTCCAACCACTAGGCCACGCTCGCACTGCTACTCCTCTCCTGCCAAAGCCGAGTAGCTCTGCGAAACGTTTGGCGCGTGCATCACGTGCCAGTTTCTCGTCTTCTTTCCTCATGACAGGTCGTGCTTTAAGACGCTGTGTTTGACTGCACCATCTTCGGGAACGGCCCACATGCTCCAGTACTTTCCTCGTAGCAGCTGACGCAACGTAGAAACTGTGTGACGCTGTACCGCCTCCGTGATCAGCTCAGATAGAACACGTTTTAACGGTTCATCGCCGGAGTGTCAATCGTCGTTTTAGCATACACCAGATGAAATAGCCAGAGGTATGCACGATTGTATAAAAATGTCGCAGTTTTGCCCCAAAGGCGAAGCATCAATTGCGATAGCAAATTAGTAAAGAGCTATACGGAGTAGGGATAGTAGTTTTATCAGCTGCATAAACTTGGACACATTCGCTTACTAAATGAATCAACAAGCGTGGTGTCAGCGCGCAGAAGCAAGCATGAATAGATCACACTCGATGACCGCAGACAACCACTGTTAAAACGCTGGCGTGAGCAAGCGCGGCCGCCGCAGCGAGCGAAGGTTCGTGCGGTCTATCGCTTCAACGGAAACTGAGCGGCGAAAGCACAGCGCATTCAAAGGTCAGAGCCGTGTGGAGATCCCTTTTAAGATATGGTGCGCAGCCCGCACCGGCCCAAATGTACGCAGTTGTCAGTGTAGAAGCCGCCCCGCCTCTCTCCCGCGCTGCCTTCCCGCTTTCCTTCTTTCGCGTGGGAGATTAAGTCGCCAGTTCCCCTTGCGCCCGGTTGCAAGATACGCATTTGGTGGCGCAGCACAACGCCGCCCCCCCTCCCTCCCTCCGCGCGACGGAAGAAGTCGTGTTTGCTCTCCGCCGTGCGATCGCTTTCCGTGAAAGCGCGCGGGGGATGGCGCTTTCACTCGCACATATGGCGCGCGGCGACGATTTTATCGCCCTTGGACTTTATACGGAACCTCACGGCGACGGCAAAATTTCGCTTGAAGTGTCCATATAATTGCTATCGCAATAATACGTAGTCACTCATAACGTCACAAGTTTCCAGGAGGACTCTCCCAGTACCTATGTAGAACCCAACAATTGGCATATCGTAAGCTCGTGTCGAACGGCCGGAGAGCAAATTATGCCATCGGCGTCACACGATCGTCGTCACCGTCGTCTTGCTGTTGTCCTCACACATGCTCCCGTCAGACACATAGATGTTCGTTTTACACAAACACGTTGGTGCTTCAGACTCCTTCTGGTAACGCATTGCATAATCCCATACGATTTTGAGTATTCAACTAGCAGCAAGAAGAAGAACGTAAACTTCATTTCCAAATCAATCATATTCGAGTCCGGCGTCTCTTTAGTGGGTCTGGGCACCCGCCGCGGACGCAATTCCGAGACCTTGCCTCGAAGCGGCTTCCTCGACCAGCAAAATGCTCCGCATAACATAGATTCGCAGATTGCGTTGGGTTTTCCTTAATTTTCTCCATCTGTCTCTCTCTCTCTAGCAAGCGTAATATTTAGGGGGGCGCTTTTATTGAGACTGCAAAATAAAAACACCTCACAGGGCGCCCTGTAGAAAATGGTTCGCTTACAGTGAACTTTTTATTACTTTGATACGAGCTATAGGATGTAACTGATGTCCCGCATGGGCGTTTGTTCTCATGAGAAGCATCTTTGTTCCGCTGCTAGCGTGCTCGCATTTAAGGCGACCATGTTTACCGGCACCCTCTGGGTCCATAATCTAGCTGATGTGGCAACTGAGTGCAAAACGAAACTGCAATCCTGAACGTCCCTTCGCACTCTGCTGATAAGGCAATCCAAGACGGTCAGCTGGACAGATGGACGGACAGACAGACAGAGTAGCCATGCAGTTATCTTACCATATCTTTTATTCAAAAAACGACGAGCGAGCGAACGCTTCGTGCTCATAGTCAAAGAAGCTCATGCACTATACCGGAAACGTGGGCTCACCTACAGGCACTGGACTGCTCAGGAAAATTAGCAGCGGCGGCGAACGTAAGCTGTGCGGAATTACGTTAACTCCGTTGGGCGCCGTGACGTCAAAATATGGTATTGACCTATGGTTTTCTTAGACCTTAAAAGGGTGGAAGCGCAGACTATCGTGTGATTTCCACATTTTTAATGCTGTTGTTGTTCAGCTCGTCACACGCTCTTTCTTGTCTTCATTTATTCAGTTTCGATAACGCATTTTGCCTACATGGCTCGATTCTTGGCAAATTTTCCTTAGTGGATATCCGACATGCTGTTAAGGTCGTCGTCATCATCTTTAGCTAGATGCTGAAGAGAACGCCCAACAACGGCTTTCGCTGCAACGACTTGCCGCGATGGATTTCCTTCCGTTTGCCCCTAGAGCGCGTTCTGTTCCTTCAACAAAGATGGTCCTTATTACTGGGACTTTATTCTACTTCCTCAAGGTGACATTTGGCTGCTTGATTCGTACACTAGGATTGGTGCTGTAATTAATTGATCTTTTAATCTGTAATCCCAGTGTATTCCATATTCTCAATTCGTTATCTTTTCTGTCCCGTCCCTATCAGAACGTGTAACTAATGTGATTTTGCCCGTGGTAGCTGTAAGTTCAGTTTTGTTGTAAGGCTCGCAGCATTTTTTATCCTCTCATAACCAAGCTGTCTGTGATTAGGCTCATGAGCCACATTTTCATTACTACACTAATTAGCACAAATGAAGACTAGGACGTAAACTGTACGTTCACCTGTTGTCTTTAAAGACACGGAAGACCATCTTCGAAGTGCTATTGGACCAGCGCACGATGTGCGATCGGTGAGAGTCGTGAGACATCGTTCGAAGAGCAGCAGGCAACGAACGGTACCATCCTTTGCCAATTAAGGCTTCTTCTCCCCTCGGTGGCATCGGGTGCAACACCATAGGACGCACAAAAAACCAAAGGGACTGCTGCGCACACCACACACTGCGAGCGAGTACAAGTAGCGCGAGTCTGCCCACACCGGCCACCATTCGTCGGTCAGAAATCGAAACCTCGAAACCCAGCAGAAGTACCCATTCTAGCCACTGTAGCAGAAGACCGGACTCTGACGGAACGGTTTGGCACGGCTCATTCAACGAGAGAGAACCGGCTTCCTCACTCCGGAAGAACCGCCGCTCACTTATTGAACCACGGCTCCGATCGCTCTTCAAAAGAGCGGCTCAAAAGATCCGGCTCGCTCCTGAGCTCCCTCGCTCTTTAAAAGAGCGGCTCAAAAAATCTGGCTTGGATCTTTTTGAGCCGCTATTTTGAAGTGCGAGGGAGCCGTGGTTCAGTAAGTGAGCGGCGGTTCTTTCGTTCTTCAACCGAAGGCGAGGGGGTGAAGGCGACTCTTGCGAGGAAGGGCGGGAGGGCAGTTGCTTTCTCGTACCGCTAATAGATGGCGCGGAAGTCGCACCCAGCAGAATACCCGGCTCTGACGGAACGCATCGGTAGGGCTCACTGAACGCGAGAGAACCGGCTCCCTTTCTCCAAAAGAACCGCCGCTCACTTTTACTGAACCACGGCTCACTCGCTCTTTAAAAAGAGCCGCTCACAAGATCCGGCTCGCTCGGCCTGAGCGACCCATCTCTAACAGGCGAACGTCCAGCTTTGCGAAGAGAAGCACTGTTCGAGGGGCTGGAAGGACAAAGCTAGGCCGAAGAACGGAAATGATAACCATCGCTTATATTCTCAGTACTGAATCGCATCCCAGGTGTAAGGCAATGCATAGTAATCACTAGAGGCCGGATCTTTAGGCATTAAAAAAGCGTGTTTTAGGCGCCAAAGATAGGCAGGCAAATCAACGTTTTAGGCATCCAACGTCGTAAATATAGGCACAATAAATTTTTACATAAATGCAAATAATTTCAAACGAAGACGTGCCCGACCTGTATCTACGACAGGAAACAAGAAATGTTATTGCTTATGATGGCAAAAAGGTGCCAACAGTTGAACATAGTCATGCAATTGTCCCATAAAACTGCTGGAATAATGACGATCATTGGGCGTAATTCAACAAGCACACTGCTCATATTCATGTTCAATGGCCAGTGTACTCAAGCGTTGCATAAAGTGAAACAAGCATGAAAAAGAATACTTGAAAGCTGGGAATACTGATAAAAAATGTCACAGTTTCGCTCTAAGGGCGAAGCAATGAATGCGATAGCAACACAGCAATGTCATACGAAGTAAGGTGAGCGGCTTTGGTAGCAACAACACGCAGAACTGTTGTCGACGCCATCGGCGTTTTGCCCGCGTTCGCTCAAAATGCGTGCGGCGTTGGTGACTGTTGCCGGAGCCTCTGATATAAATAGGCACTTGGTGCCGCAGCTAAACGTCGCCTCCCTTCCCTCCCCCTCCCCCACGGCCTCTCGCGCGTCTGAAGAAGGCGCGTTTGCTCTACATATATGGTGATTGTAAAGGAGAAAAGAGACGCCTACTTTGGCGCTGAGCCGTGCTCCCTCAAGGGCTGCAGAAGATAGCGCCAACCTTTCCCTTTCCCTCAAGAACCACTTATCATCTGCAGCCCTTAAACTTAGCGCCAACCTTTCCCTTTCCCTCAAGAACCACTTATCATCATCATTAAGCGAGCACGGCGCAGAACGCGCGTTTGTTCTCCGCCGCGCGTTCACTCCCCGTGAAAGACGCGCCCCTCGCGCCCTTTCACTCGCACATACAGCGTTCGGCGGCGCGCGGCCACGATTTCATCTCCATTGACGTCATACGGAACCTCACGGCGACGGCGACGGCGACGCCGACGGCAGAAATCTGCTTTTGAGTGTCCATATAATTGCTATCGCAATAAAAAGCGCTACTTTATGTCTGCCTGACGCAACTAAATTAAGACAGAACAGAAACAGACAAATAATAAATGCAAGAGAGACTACAACTTATTAAGAAATAACATGTTCTTACGTAAGGACTGTTAGGTACAACTCTGCCAATTTTCTCATATACAATGACATTATCGGAATTGTACAGGCATAACGCCCCAACACTGCCAAATAGAAGGGCGCACGTTTCTGTTTGGAAACAAGAAATCTGTTTGGAGAGCACGCGGAACGTAGTCTAAGAATCACTGTGAAGATTGTGGAAACAATAGCAAACTACCACCATCTCCAGATTTTTGGATTCAAAATTGTTCCTCTTGTCACTGAGAATGATCTGGTACTCTGAGAAGGAACGCTCGACGGGCAGTGAACACCTTAAAAAGTAAATTACAAACAGAACAAAAGCCGCGTGCACATCACATTTTTCTTTCTTCTTTTACTCCTTACTCTCCTTTCCCCTGACGGCTCTCCGCGGTTTCGCATTCCCCAACTGCGGCGCGTCCCATTTCACTGCTGCTAGCGGTTGTTTTCCGAAAGTTGGTTGGACTAGATTACTATAGGTTGAACCCAATAGAGTTCCGAACAGTCAATGTTGCCCGGTAACATGAATAACGGTCTCTAACTGCACTCGAAAGCAAAACTTGAGGCTAAATAGTTATCATATAGGCGCCGATATTGAAAATAGGCATTTATAGGCATTTAGGCACTATAAAAACACTATAGCAGCCCTTCTTAACCTCTAATCCATGCTCATATATCAAAGTGGGGCGATAGGAGCGCAAGGAACAAAATACATAGGCATTTGCCTAAAATCCGGTCTCTACTCATGACATCACTTCAGTGCATTTTCTGAGCGTGTATCATTAGCACGTCATTAAAATGAGGCCAACAATCTGTTGTGTTGTAATAGAACTTCATTTCTTTTTTCTTTTTTTTTCTTTTTTGTCTTGGCGCATGATGGCATGATCGCCAGTATCGCGCGTGCGCTCAAGAGAAAAACAAACTTAAAAAAAACGAAAGGTACGTGCGGCAGTTTTGTGGATCTTTCGTATGATTCTTGTATTGTACTTCAAGAAATGATTTCTACATTCATTTTGCATGGCGTTACAGCTCACTCACAACCCGCCGGGTGGCTCAGTCAGCTAAGGCGTTGCGCTGCTGAGCACGCGATCGCGGAATCGAATCCTGGCTGCGGCGGCTGCATTTCGATGGAGGCGAAATGCAAAAACGCCCGTGTACTTGCATTGTAGTGCACGTTAAAGAACCCCAGGTGGTCAAAATTAATCTGGAGCCCTCCACTACGGCGTGCCTCATAATCAGAACTGGTTTTGGCACGTAAAACCCCAGAAAGAGGAAGAAGACCAGTTCACTCATATTATAGTGAACGTACGTATGTGAATAAATGAATAAAGTTGAAAGATAATGTACAATCATTTTGTGGTCTTATTTCAACGAAAGTTGATTCTAAAAGTACCCCAAAACAGACAAGCTTCTGTAATGACGATGAAGTTACATATTTTTTTCTGAAAAAAGTATGTCGCATTCTACCTGTTACAGTATCATAAGCATTTTATCCCCAATATCAGAAAAGAAAGTTTCATTACAACTAAAAATTCACGCTTTTAATACATGTAAAAATATTCTCTAAACATAGCGAAAATATCAATAACACGGTTATTACATTATACATATATCGTTTTTTTTCAAAGCCAGATAACTATAGAATATGCATAACACAGGTTACACGTTTGAGTGAACTGGTGAGCCGTTCAAATGAACCGGTTCATTTCAATGAGCTGAGCCGTTCCGAGCCGTTCACTGAAGTGAGCCGTTTTGTCCATCTCTAACGTTAATCATTCAGTGCTTATAGCAAAGCAGTAAGGTGCGTTTGATACGGGTGAGCCCCTCGACGCCTACTTCCATCTATTCGATCAGGGACGCCGGACGCTTGCACTACACCGCCAGGCATGTACGCTGCTCATACACCAGCGTACCGTCCTGTGTATTTCAAAGGACACCTTAGCACACCATCGCCTCGTAATGTTAAGGACGGAGTTGGCAACGGAGTTATGAGTTGCGCATGGCAGCAAACAGCCTGCTCCTCCGATCTTTAGACGCGCCGGGCGAACAGCTGAAACCACCAGGCGACTGTCCCTGCTCGCTCTCCACATCCAAGAGCAGATCGTCTTCCGACGAGTCGCCGCTGCTTGAACGACGCCTCTCGTGGACGTCCGAAGCGGGTCGCTCTGGCGGGGATGCCGCGACGACGTGGGGGTGGCTGTGCGCGGCCGCCGCGCTCGGCCGCGCACAGACGGCAACGGGAAAAGCTTGTGGCAGCGGCGCCGGAAGCCTGGGTGCAAGGAGGGAAGGCAAAGTGGGCACCGCCACCAGACCGGTGGCGGAAGCCGTGGGGGAGCACGGCTGGCAGGGCACGTTCGACCACATCTGGAGGGCCGGCGCAACAGCCGGGCCGGCCGGCTGCTTTTGCAGTGACTCCTGGATCGCCAGCGACTGGACCTCGAGCCGAGCTGCGTCGAGGAAAAAGCGAATGGTGGTCCCCTGTCAGTAATATAGTATGCAGAAGCCGCGCTGAGATTAAGATAACCATAGCCAGTGGTTTTAAATGCGTAAGCATTTCTATGACTACCCAACGAGGAAAGCCGTGATGGGGAAAGAGTGCGCCGAGTGCTGATAGCTTCGTGTAGGCTGTGTTCGCACCGCTTACTTAGTTCGCGTTCCAGCAAGACGCGCGGGCCCTATCTTGAAAGTGATCTACGATGCGAACGCCGCTTAGTTCATGTTGAAGAGAGAGGCAGCACGAAGGTCAATTCGCTCGCTGCTGCGGGCCCTATCTTGAAAGTGATCGTCTTACGTGACGCTCGGACAGACGGACGGGTTTCCTCGTTGGGTAGGCATAGAAATGCTTACGCATTTAAAAGGACTGGCCGCAGGTCGGTTACGAACCCACATCTTCCCATTACGCGTGCGATGCTTTTACCAATTGAGCTACCGCAGTGCCATTTTCCCATCCACTTGCTGGGGTATTTATGCCATTTATAAGCAACCATGGGAGTGTTGGCCAGCGCCACTACTCATGGCCTTGGTGGCGGATGTGGAACATCCTTTCTGCCGCAGGCGTCACGTCTACGTGAACTTTTTGGGTGAATGCTACTGGTCAATAAACCCGCACAAGGAAACTGAGACCGAAAGGAAAGCATCGCACGCGTAATGCGAAGACGTGGGTTCGTATCTCACATGCGGCCAGTTGCTTTTCATCCACTTTCAGTTCCATTTATTAATCATTTCGTTATTTCAATTAAGAACTGCAGATAATTTCCCCTATGCTATCCGTGGTGTCATTGTTTGTTGGCTTCTTATGATATCACTAAGAAAGATGGGGCCCCTCGGTTTCCTTTCTTTCGTATATATATATATATATATATATATATATATATATATATATATATCTTGTGACACAAGGATGTAAGTAACAGCGACATCTATTATTTACAGCTGATATTACGAGAGAGGCAGCACAGGCAAGTCCCTAACGTTGTTGTCTTCCGACACCAGCTCGTGCCCTTCTTCCACCTTGTTCCCAGCGTTGTAACAATATATATACGAGAAGAAAGAAAACCGAGGGGCCCGATTTTTATTAGTTTATTAACAAGATGCGATAGCACATGTATCGCTGGACCATAAGAGAGGCTACTAACAGTAATAATTACGAATTGCATAAACGGAGCTTGTTCTCAAATGGTCACAGATCAAAGTGTTTAGAAATTTTTGTAGTATAAATTTCAGCATCGCGAAGCCATAATATGTACGACACTTTAGGTAATATAATGGAATCAAGTAAAAGTATCAGTAGGCTTGCGAATGCTGGCTGCATGGCGTCGTGATCTTCTCCAATTCATTCCCTTCCTCCCTGCGGGCTAGCACCCGCACTAAATTATTGATCGTATAGGCGCTTCCATCTTGTTAAGGACAGGAGGTCGCATTTCTTGCCCTTGTCACAAAGCTATAGACCGTTTCACTGATTACCAACATAGGCCCTGCACGGCTTCCGGTTTTGGCCACTGACGCAGCTGCTGAGTGTAACTGGCAAAGAAACAACCAAACCATGCTTTTTAAAGCATAAACCTGATGAGGCACGTGACCGAAAGTTTCTTGGGGGCGGCGTGCTCGCTGCTGTTATCGCGAGCATGAAACCGTCTATAAGGGTAGAAAGGTTCAGAACGCTCTTTTTATACAACTATATTTATGGCGAGCAGGGTCGTAATCCCTTAGTGTGCGATCATAAAGCCTGCCGCCTGAATGTTCTCGCGTGGCTGAGAACGCAAGTCAGCGACCAAAGAAGTGAAGCTAAGCGTCGAGGATGGAGGTCAGAAAACTCAGAAGGACGCACGCACAAGACGAAACTAACATCTGCTTTTCTCATTTGAAGTAATTTGAATAGGAAAGGCAGATTGCTAAGACATAGTAACGAGAAAAGAACAACAAAATACGCGAAGAAAGCGTATACACGCATGCTCATTAAGATACGTAATTATCTCTACTCATTTCGTCTTCATTTAGTAGTGCTAATTCGCAATTCGCGGTCGCCCACCGCGCGCGCGTTTCGCAGCAGCTACACTGTACAGCGTCCACAATAATGAGCCAATGGCTGCGCAACCATTGAACGCAATCCGCTCAGTAGCGAAGGCATATTTACATTGTCCGATCATCGGTGACCGCGCTTTTCTGCACAGTGGTGTCGCTGCTGCAGAGACAGCACCGGTCAAGTGCAACTCGCACAGTTTGTCTCGCACAAGACGGAAGCGTCCACCGCTGGTCATCGTCACCAGGCCCATACCGTGTGTGCTTGTTAACCCTTACAGGCCCATTGACTACGCTCGGAATCACATTAATCAGCTGCCTGCAAGAATGCACCTCTTAAATTTGGTAAGATTAGGCAGTAATTTATATATTTTCGCCACTCTGTGCATGCACAATTCAGTGTGTGACCATTTTTTCATGGAACCACTAACACTCTACTTTCACGGATTTCCGCACGTGCACACATCACCTCGCGCAGTTCATAAATTTAAGCCAAAGGAACACTCTTCGGGCTGTTTCTTTTCCTGATATTTATATTTACTGAGCCTGAGAAAAGAACCCCAAATAAATTTTGTTGGAACAAAACAATCTCTCTATTTTTTTCTTCTTGTTGTATTCTTCTTTTTCTGTTCTTTTTCTTGTACAAACGATCGAAATAAACATGATTCCATTTCGAATCATTGTCACCTCCTGGGCAGTTTCTACTGGGTAGTTATATGAAATGCGCTTCGCCGGAAGATTTAGCTTTATGCAGATATATTTCTCTCTTCTTGTGCTTCGGGATATCTGTCCAAGAGAATAATTTGTACTTTTTCAGTAAGTAATGGTCAGCACAACCTGTCTTTTTTTCCTTTTTTGGAAAAGAGTGCAACCGAAACTTTTGTCATGCAACGTGCCAGACATACATATAGAATCATTATATGAAGAAAAGAAAATTACATAAATATCAGGAACAACGGAGTGGAACAACAAAGCAACGCGGCCTATGCCACCAAAATATTATTGTTGATTATTCATGTTGATGATTATGGTAAAACAATGTAATGGTGTCTATGCATCAGCCCTAACACTATCCCCAACGTAATCACAAAAAACTACACAGCTGCATCGTGTGCACAAAACAAAACAGAAAACACAAACAAAAGAAGGAATAGAGTGGAGGCTGGCTAAATGTGCTGCGAGGGCTGATAAGGGTCCCGTTGATCTGATTTTCTTACAAAAACTTATAGTTGACAGCCATACAAAGCTGTAGTTTCTCATAAGTTCTACAAGGTGCTCTCATAGAAAGGTATGTTTTATAATGTTGCTTCAAGACACACCTGGGCCGGTATTTTGCAGCGATGCGTTATGCTCTATTCTATACTAGTCTTATCATCCACCGCTCACGGCCGGCTGATCCCATTGATAACGTGAGCGGACCGTCGCTCTGACCACTAACCAAGCGCGAAAAGCGCGAAAAGGCATTAGCATCGGAAAGGTATTGCTACAAAATACCGCCCCTGTACTCTGGTCTGCACAGACACCCAACACTTTTATGGAGACAACTGCTGAAAAAAAATGGCAATCTTTAGAATTTAAGAAATTGCTCTGTTATTGAGAAAGTTTCCCCGTGCAAACTGTACCGAAGTGAAGAGGAAGTTTTCAGCACTGTAGCTGACATAATAATAAAAAATACAAGTTCGGTAAAGATAGTAAATTGTTTCATGCTAATGGCGACAGTAATATGGTCGCAATACACGACCCAGATGCGACACACCTTCAAGGCCCAACTAGTTATCAGCCCTTCAGGTGGAATGGCGCGCTCACTTATCAAGGCGCCACCTAGTCTTAATGAGTACAATTGTAATCACACAATAAGAATTACGCCCATAAAAGTTTGCAATGTCTGGTTGGTATTTTTCATCTCTTGGAACCAGGATGGCTTCATACCAGAAGAATTCATTTCCTTTTTTTTATCCGTGCACTCATATTTCTGACCGGAAAGGGTTTAGAACTGCGCCAGTTACGGAGATGGTTATCACGGGATCTTGCGATGCGCGCGCCCTGCTCCGCGCGCACACTACAGGACCGGAATACACCTCGCGCATGCAATGCATGCAGCGAAGCGTGGATACGACGCATGCGCATTGCGGAACCCCGAGCGCAAGGAGATACGCGCAGAGGCCTTGCGTTTGGTCATGTACGGAATACGAAAGCTGATATCTGTGCAGTGATCTGCGAACTTTGCTCATTGGTTGAGCTGGAAAATGATGGAAAACGGGGACAGCGAGCGGGAATGAAAGTTCAACGATTCGCGAAAACAACAGTAGCCACACAAGAAGTAATCTCGTCCGTACAATCAAGCTTGAGCCAGTGCTGACTTTTTCATGTTTCTTTTCTTCTTTCCGGTTACTAGGCACCGAAATGACTGAGATCATGAAAAGTGGCTGGTCACGTAGTCACTTAGCTTGTCAAGAGTTAGCGATTATATACGTATCGACGCAAAATAAGCTGGAGGATACACAAACAGGCAGCCCTTTCATCGGTCTCTGTTGTCACCAGCTTTCAGAATGGAGACGTCAAACTCGGATTTATAATGCAAAATCAGTTGCCCCGGAAAGCCATTAGTCTCAATCAAGATCACGATTCTTTGCCCGGCCTAACCTATACCGGCGTTTGCAACAGCAATTCAAGTCATACAGCACACGTCTCGGTGTCTACTTTGGAAAGAGCAAAGCTTTTTTTTTTTTTTCTTCAAAGCAAGGAGGAGAAACAAAAGCACCCGCGGATTCCCCCCACCGGTGAAATTGTTTCTTTTTTTTTCTTTTTTTCCTTTCCCTGCTCCATCGATCCGTGCCCGCAGCCTATGCGCCGTCGTTAGCACACGGTGGGCTCGCGCTATCATAAGAGGAATTGTAAAAAAAAAACTCTCTTAGCTGCGACGAAAACATAATTACACGAGCTTTAGCGATACTCGAACGAGTCCCTGTTATGAAATTATTCAGGCTACACTGTCACTAAGCAGCAGCGTTCATCATCACGGTGATGCTCGGCGTGCTTAATGATCCCAAGCAACGGACACACGGGCCTAATCTCTTCGACATCGCGCAACAAATCAACGGTAGCGGTGCGGCTGAAAAAAAAAAAAGTAGTGGAGGGCGGAGGGGTGGGAGAATGCGCAGAAAATGAAAGGGCTTCAAAAAAGAAAATCAAAGGACGAAGCAAGCGTGGCCAGGGACTGAAAACAAAAACCAAAGCAAGAGATGAGTCAGAAAAGAATACCTTCTAGTAGCCGGGAAAAGGCACGATCGACGCTGAAGTTTGTCTCCCGCAGGAGCGCGTACAGGTAAACGAGCGGTGGCACCTCAGCACCGGCCATGGCGAGAGCGTTGGCAAGGCAGGTGAGGGCGTCTTGAACGTACCGGCGCTTCCGCAAGTCCTCGAGGATACCTAGACGTGGGGACAGGAACGTCAGGGATAAGTGTGTACGGACCCGACGACCCTTGTGCAGAGCGCACTAACGGTGTACTTGCGACGGTAGCATTTCCGAGTGACTGATGCATCAGTCACTCGCAAATTGGTCTCTCGAAGGACTTAAAGTTCCCATAAGGGCGTATACCTGGCATGTTAATGCCATTTTGAAAGTCTAACACAGCGCAAATGAACACATGGTGCAGCACATGTGATCACTATTCAGTTGTTTCTAATTTACAAGCTCCTCAGTAAACACCGGACGTCCAGTTGTGAGCTACAATACGCGTATTAAAGTGAAGTAAATAAGCCCATTTTTTTAACAAACAGGTATCCCGCAACCTTTATATTTCAGTTTGTCAGTTGCTTTCCAAACGTTACCTTAATCTCTGTGCATTCCCTATTGTGAGTATGTGCCATGTTTTACGCTTGTCATCATCATTGTCATGTACCCCACCTTTGTGCCGCCGACGCTGTATTCATGAGCATGACTACGAAGAATTGCACGCAAACACACCGCCATCTTGTTAAGAACAATTTCTATACGATGCACATAATGTAATCCTCGCCCACTGCAGTATTGCTCGTTCAGGCCTCCGAAATACATGCACAGATGCCACCGCTCTTAGACTCTGTGTGGAGCGCAAAACCTTGCACTAATTCATTAGCTCTGTTGTTGCGCAATAGGTGCAAGTGTCCTTTTAGCATGTCCTAAAAAGACATGCTTTCTACCATTTAAGAGCCATGACGGCCATCCAGGTGGCATGTTTATTTTGTTCGAACTAGACAGTCTCTGGCAAAGTCAGATGCGTGACAGGCACGCTGAAACTTGCAGGTCTACGAGGCCATTTTTTCCGTGAAACTTCAGCGTTTGTGCGTAGGTGTGCATGCGACGCAAGAGCAGCCGCCCGAGTAGATGTTTTCATTGGATCAATCTGTTTGTTTGATTGAATAATAAGCTCCTATTTGTTTAGAGCTGTGCAGACCTCTACGACTTATTTTCATGTTTTAAATAAAACGGACGAAAGAAGTTGCACGATAGCTGTGTGGTTAACGCGCTCGACTCCCAAGGGCACATTACTTCAACGGAATAGGTTCAAATACCCACGGAAGCGGTTTCAGAGAAGTCTTACTTCTCTTCACGCTGTGGCAGTGGTGAAAGTGGGGATGACGAGGTGGCCTAGCCATGTAACAAAAATCATCGCTGTTTTGTCGTCGATGACGACAGCGGTCGTCGTCAGCGTAACATAATGGACGGGACAGACAAGCAAGGCAAGCCCAGTTTCGAGCACCTTTATAGCTGCTGCTCTTACAGCTGAAGCTCTGGTTCTGATGCTCTTACAGAATTCTGAAGCTCATACTGATTCTGAAGCTCATATTCTAATGCTCATACTGATTCTGAAGCTCTTACAGCTGCCGCTGTAAGAGGTTCAGAATCAGTACCGACGCTGTATTGAGTTACTTTTTATTCATTTTTGAAAGCACTGTTATTGAAGCTGCACACTTCCGCGAAGCAAGACGAGTTCTACAAACGTACCTGCTACCGAGTGCGTGTGTTCCACAGCGAGTGTCGCTAAACGCTTCCCTCTCACAGCATGCGAATGACACTAACGGCGAAGTAATACTCGCTCAAAGGGGCACTACATTTGTCCGTTTGGCAGGGCATAAGGATCCACGAACGAAATGCTCTATAACTTGCAACTGAATTTTATTTATGGAGAGGAAACGCAACTCCTTGGATTTATGCCCCGTCAGAAAAGAAACAAAACCGTGCAGCGTAAAATAACAGTTATACTATGTCCCGTATGTCCAGCGAGTTATGTATTTCATACCTTTGGGTGTTGGGCTGCTGAGCACGAGGTCGTGGGATCAAATCCCGGCCACGGCGGCCGCATTTCGATGGGGGCGAAATGCGAAAACACCCTTGTACTTAGATTTAGGTGCACGTTAAAGAAACCCAGGTGGTCCAAATTTCTGGAGTCCCCCACTACGGCGTTCCTCATAATCAGAACTGGTTTTGGCACGTAAAACCCCATTAATTTTAATTTCATACCTTTGTTCTATCGTATCTCGTGCATTAGACAGAGCGAACGAGTCGGTGCTTTGAACATGCGATTGCCTAAGCACGGCAAAAAATGTTCACTGAGGCGTCGAAGGCCACCTGGCGGCCTATACAGTCGTGGGTGCAGTTGCGCACTACACCATGACGAATGTGTATGCGTGTTCAGGTCGCGGCGCCAGTGCACTCACAAAAATTATGAACACAAAAGGAACTCCAAGTGCACATGTACAACATGTAAGTGTTCAGGTAGTTCTCTTACGCGAAAGGAATTATTATTTTAGATAGAAAGGCCGCACTCACGCTACATCATGGTGCTGTGGTGTGTGTGTGATCTCAGCATCGTTTCTTGTTTATTCTCACTTTTCGAGTTTGGTTCGCTTCAGCTCTGTTTCTGGATTTTCAGTGCCGGTGTAGTAATATGCTGGCGCCTTTTCTTCCGGCAATATTCGCTAGCAAGTATTCGCTTAAAGGTGCTGAAATCTTATTCAAGTAAAGACAGAGAGGTCGACTTGATGTAGTGTGCTCTTCTAGCCTACTACTCTGCACAGGAGGAAGTATTCGTAAGAATTTCGAAAGACTTTCAGAAAACATTTAAAAGTTCTAACGGTTATGGTGGAGAATAAATTATAGCGTTTATGCGACTTCGAGCCTTCTTCTTTCTGGGGTTTTACGTGCCAAAACCAGTTTTGATTATGAGGCACGCCATAGTGGAGGGCTCCTGATTAATTTTTACCACCTGGGGTTCTTTAACGTGCACTACAACGCAAGTACACGGGCGTTTTTGCATTTCGCCTCCATCGATCCCGTGACCTCGTGCTCAGCAGCGCAACACCTTAGCCACTGAGCCACCGCGGCGGGTGCGACTTCGAGTCTAGCACCTTGTAACTGCTATCAACCGGCAGAAGTAAAGAAGAAATTGCCTAAACGTGTCCTGCCTCCGGCTATGTTAGCATTATGTCACACCTTTTGAGGTCCCGGATCTCTGATTTCAACCGCGTTCATCACATTGCAAAGTGTTGTTCAGGAGCTCAGTCGACAAACGTCATGCCTCTCGAGAAGCGAAATATGTGCAACTGACAGGGGTCCGGAGCAGACCGATGTCTGTTGCACTATAATATATATATATATATATATATATATATATAAGAAAAGCAACCGAGTGGCCCGACACTTATTAGTCTAATCATGCACTTGGACACTCCTAATGATAACGCTATAAATAAGCTTCGCGCCAGCTCTTTTCTATCAGTAGAATATGCTGCCATGGCAAGGACGCTCCCCATCGGACCGGAGTACGGAGAGCGCAGCCTTCGCATCGTCTGGCCCAGGCCGAACTGGCAGAAGCCAGAAAAAAAAAGCAGCATAGAGTCAAATGAAGGGAAAAGTGCGGTGAAAGATAGTGGTCCCGTTGTAGATGGTGGATGGCAGTGGTATTGGCCCTACTCCTAGGTGGGAAGTGGCGGGCGCGTATTTCAGAAGCCGTTTCACCAATAACAAGCTTGGGGCATCGCTATTGGTTCCAGAACAGCACAAGACCACCTTCAAGATCGCGTGGTAGTCTGTAAACGTGTTGGTGAGTCGGGGGCTCATCAATGCTGTTCGCTAAATTGAGCTTGGAGACTCAAAAAAGAAACACCAAGTCTCCAAGTATCTTACGGTTCAATGGCCGCGTTCTGTCAAACATGCGAATTTCCGACAATAAACGCGCCCTGCTCAACAAAAACTTGACGTAACAATTAAGTGAGTAAATGAGCATTTCCACATACGCCGTCAGACTTGCGAGGCTCAACGTCGGGAAATGCGCCGTTATCGCGCCAAGCTTCCTCATCACCGTTGCATGTACTCTGCCTCGAAGCCGACAATGTACAGCAACCGGAAACGATGGCACAAACGCCCTGGCCCCTGTATCGGGACACCTGTTCGCGCACTAAGCGGCTGTTAACTCGGAGTCACGCCGCAAAGAGTGACACCTGCTTGGAGGACGATTTATGTGCTTCGATCGCTTGCGTCGGCCAAGCTACCGACGGTGCCGAAGGGAACGCGTTATCCTCGCACGTGCTGAACCACCGCCGCGTAGCAAGATAGCAAGACGGCCGGGCGAAATCCTGGCCTTGCTTTAGCTTTGATTTCGGTTATTTCACTATTGCATACCGCTCGAAGCGGTAAAGACATCACCTGTCGCGTTAGCGCAGTGGCTACGGCGCATTGCTGAACACGACGCCGGGGGTTCGATTCCCTTGTCTCGGCGGCCGCATTTTAATGGGGCGAAATGCAGGAACGTTCGTGTACTTAGGTTTAGGTGCGCGTTAAAGAACCCACAGGGGATCAAGGCTCTTCTGAGTCCTCCACTACGGCGTCTCTCATAGCCCAAGTGTTGCTTTGTGTCGTTAATCTTCGTGAATCAATCAATCAGTGCATGACTTCGTGGTCTATACTACTATTTTGAGCTACGACGAACTCTTCAGAGTTTAACTTTAGGATGTTTTATATTGTTATATAGCGTATTATGTATCACGCGTCTATATATGCGTCTGTTTGAAGCGACATGCGGTAGTATAATTGTATGCATGTGGTACAATGAGGTGCAACTGTATGAGTGCTGTCACACCATGCCGGCCCGTGGTATAATGCTGCGTTTCTGGGTCAAAGGCTGGTAGTGCTACAGCGCTATACAGCTCGTAATTTCTCTTTAACCTCTTTGATGATCCAACGGAAAGACGAAATTAACAAAAACACGTATTTTCTTGTCGTGTACAGACCCACTGACGCCAATAGCAATATTTGCAGGACTAATGAGCATTGCCCAGCTCTTTACTTTGTACCTTTAAACAGCCTGCAATTCCGCAATCTCGAGCAGACATCTGCATTAGAGCACTGCACGGGCTCGGGCTTACCCGAAAGCCCGGGCCCGGCCCGGCCCGTGGGCCGGGCCGGGCCGGGTAGAGCAGTTTTCTCACGGGCTCGGGCCGGGCTCGGGCACGGCGTGTGCTTTTTGACCCGGGCCCGGGCCGGGCTCGGGTTTTTCGACGCGGGCCCGGGCCGGGCTCGGGCTTTCTGCGAGTTATTCTCGGGCTTCTCAACTCTGAAAAACATGTATTTTTCGGTCTCGGGCCGGGTTCGGGCCGGTTTCGAGCCGGGCTCGGGCCGGGCTCGGGCTTAAAGTAAAGGGGTGGCGGGCCGGGCCGGGCGGGTAACGTAGATTATTTCCGACCCGGGCCGGGCCCGGGTCTCGCCATAAAGGTTTTGATCGGGCTCGGGCGGGCCGCCCAATGTAAAAACGGGCCCGGGCCGGGCCCGGGCCGCAAAAATCGGCCCGTGCAGTGCTCTAATCTGCATTCCAGAGAAAGTGCGCACTCGTGCGTGCATTGTCACGTTCACATAGTTTTCATTTTTCTTGAACCTTTCTCGTATATGACAGAACTGTATTAGTAATAACTAGTGAGCTGGTCACCGTAAAAGAAATCTGGGTGACAAGATACTGCTGGGCTGTCTTTCGAAAGCACGACAGGCACTTTAAGGCCACACCGAATACGCGTCGTAATAAGCCCATGGATTGATCGTGTTGTCAAATAGTGTTATTTTTCGGCGCAGAAAACGAGACAACCAAGTAGATAAAACAATACTGAGCGCTGTTTTGTATTGTCTTGTTCACTTGGCTGTTCCGTTTTTGGCTGTGCAAAATATAGCACAATTCAAACAAACAGCCCAACAGCATATTCTTGTCACAAATATCTCTTTACTGTGACCGGCTCACTCTCTAATTTTCACTCATTCACTTATGTTATATATATATATATATATATACGGTGTTTTCTTTTTGTGTTTTCTTTTGTTTTTTTTAACCGCCTGTGGCAGATAGCACAATTCTAACCTTTGAACTAAATTAGTCCTTGAGGCGAACATTACTGCCACAAGAAATCAAATGCGTCAATTGAGTAATCATCACAATGTCATCGATTAAGTGTTTTAATAATTAATTTACAGCAAATATTGCAACCTACGAATCGTAGCTAGTGAGTTTGAAAGGAATATCGACTTGGAACGAATTCTAATAATGGCACTGGTTCCAATTTATGCGCCGTCAAACTAGCGGTATAAACGCCCTGTTGTTCCCCTTGCTTTATTATGAAAACGCTGTTTTATGCATTGAAGCCCAAAAGTAAATGGAACGCCGGCGTATTTTTCGGACAATTAATATCCAGAAAGTAGTGCCGTCCTGAGAATTCGTTCTAAGTGGATACGCGTTTCAAGCTCACCGGCTCCCATTCGTAAATTGCACATGTACCGTAAAGTAATTAATTAATAATTATTTATACAGCTCCGATAATTATTCGATAGTGCATTTTGATTTCTCGTAAAAGTAATGGCCGCCTCATCGAGTAATCCAGTTCATCGGTTAGAATTGCGCGCCCTGTCGCACACAATTTTTTTTTTAATGTGGTGCAGATAAAAAAAAAAGGACACCTGGTATATTCGCACTAGTGTAGCAACATCAAACCGGTTTTGCGAAAAAAACAGTTATCCGGTTATTCGATTCACCGTTCATTTGAATTTGAAAACCGGATAACCGGAGTGATCGCGGTTATTCGGTTGGTTATTCGTTTAATAGTATCGGGATATTCGGATAGCCGGATATTTGTTCTTCTGTACATATGCCGAAGTTACCTCTCTTTCTCTCTTGTAATCTTATATTTCTAGTTATTTTTGCAACCGCTCGTGCAAAGCCGATATCTGCTCTGGTTAACCTCCTTACCTTTCCTTTTTTAAGCACCAAATATTCGTGTCCGGATATTCGAATATCCAGTTAACCGGTTATTTAAACCGGATATCCTCAATATTCGTTTCTTGAATCCGGATAACCGGATAACCGGTCTTCGAGACCGGATTCACTTCCCTCCGGTTAAACCGGATAGCCGGTTTGACGGATATTTGCAAGCCCTAATTCGCACCCTACCGCTAAGAACCACGGCTTCTCGTTTTGGCATTGTCTAATGACCCATAACCCTATTTTTCTGAAGGTGAGAATATGACACATGGCGACGTTCATCAATGCCGTTCCAAACAACTGCACGCGTCGTCTTCACCAGACATATACAGCCTTGCGAAACCCAAGATGAGATGTCTCCTGCGCATGGCGAAGAAAAATAGAAAACGCGCTACTTTTCTCCGCGCCTTGTACGGCTGTTTCCCCGGTGTCGGTTGACGCCGTTCGTCGTGAACGTGACATTCCTTAAATGCGTGCGAAATGTTCCTTTACCTGGCGTAAACAAGTGCATACAACGGGTGAATCTCCACGGTGTAATTGACGTGCTTGATGCCTCATGCAATAGGAACGCGAGAAATTCTCGGTCGGCCGCAAGCTGCCCGGTGTAGACTCGCGTCACGGGACGAGATAACTTCTAACTTCTTCCATCTCAGGCATACTAGAGCCAACGGCATACAGGTCTCTATTTCAGCTTGAGCGTTCCAGTCACCATGCCGTTCACGCAAACTTGAGCTCGCTTGTCACTGGAATGTCAACGACATTCGTGACTGCAGTAAACGCTACTTCATGAGTTCAGAGTAAGGTTCTTGCGCTCATTAAGATAGTTTTTTTTTTAATCTGCGCAAAATGGAAATGTGAAGCTGCAGATTTAGCGACACTTTTCGCCACAGCAGTTGGAGTTACCTTTCCAGAAAATCGCGCGCGTCTCCATCGGCAGCCCGCTGAGGAGCCCGTGTGAAAGTGCGCCAGCTCCACTGTCTTCTGCTATGCTATGCGTTTGCGTGACCATTTTGACAGACGCAGGCATCATCTAGACTTTTTGTGCTGTTCTAGTTCAGCAAGTACTGTGCAAGTATCCTGATTTTTTCTCCCCCGCAAATGTGCAAATATTCACGCATCGTGCCTATAGAAGCTCGAAAAGCCATGTCGGTCATATTTTTTTTTTTTTTTACGCCGCTTGTTACTGTTAGCGCTATCTCGCTAGGTTAGCGTTCCGCTGGGTTCTGGCGGATTTGCTTTTGTGCCTATTGCACTCAAACCCGATGCATAAGTGACAAGAAAGTTTGCAACAGTGATAACGTGTACGCATGGGCACTTACATGCGTTGATATGATGTACGCTTTTGGCATCCGCCTCGAGAAAAGAAGTAAACTAAAAAAAATGTCACAGTTTCGCCCTAAGGGCGAAGCAATGAATGCGATAGCAACACAGCAATGTCATACGAAGTAAGGTGAGCGGCTTTGGTAGCAATATGAATTGTAGTAAACATGAGCTGATTAAGTAAGCAGGTGTGCTGCGGCGTAAGTAGACCGACATGAAGAGAGACTCGATGACCACGAGAAGGCGCGTGTGAAACGGTGGTGTTCATGAGAAGCGCTTCCCGTGGGCAGCGCGTGCGAAGGGACACACCTGTAGCGCTGCACTGCCGATCCGGGCAGCATTGCGTGTGTAGCGTGCGTTGGAAAATGTGGCCCGACTATTACGAACTGAATGAACAAGCGTGGTGTGAGCGCGCACAAACACGAAGAGATCACACTGAATGACAGCAGACAACGACTGTCAAAACGCTGACAGCAAGCATACGCCGCAGCGGGCGAAGGTACGTGCGGTCTATCGCTTCAACGGAAACTGAGCGGCGAATGCACTTAAAGGTCAGAGCCGTGTGGAGATAAGAGACGGTGCGAGCGAGCGACGAGCGCGGTTGTTGGCAGAGTAGAAGTGCGCCTCCCCCCCCCCCCCCGCCCTTGCTCCCTCCGGCGCTGGCTTCCTGCTTCCTTGCTTGCGCGTGGGAGATTGAGTGTGTTCGCTCTCCGTGATAGCGCGCGTCTCCGCACGCTTCCTCTCGGGCATACGGCGCGCGGCGAAGATTTTATCTATAGGGAACCTCACGGCGACGGCGACGACGACGGCGACGACGACGCCGACGGCAGAAATCCGGTTCAAGTGTCCATATAATTGCTATCGCAATAAAAAGTTCGTTTACCATGTACTGACGCACCTGATAATGTTGGACGAGCCAACCGTCCTTTTCCGTCGCGATACTTAGGATGCGAAGCTCCATACTGTGCTTGCACTCATGCCGCTGTGCTTATCCAGACAAACTGAGCAAAATAATATGCTACGGCGCGAGGCCGGCTCTCCTCAGCGCACAGCTGATATTGCGTCGAGTATATAATGCTACGATGGTTTCACGTTCGTCACGTGAGCTGCTGTGGTGCTACTAGATTGGCGTGGAAACAGCGACATGTAAGCTGCCAATGCCTGCTCGCCAGTGCCGATACTAGAGTACGCTGATCGCCGGCTACGGAAGAAGTTTGCTAAAAGCGTTGGCGTTACTTCCATACTGAGCTCATCTCCCTTATGCATCATATTCACCAGCATCACGACCACCTCCAATGCGCCCCTGTTGAATCTAAAAGTTGCGATGTATCAACGCAGCCGAAGATAATTAAAGAACGCAGCATTAATAAAAAGCGATTGCTTATCACAAACGTAGATGTCCTTCCTCATTTTCCTCTACTACAAGCTCGCGATGAAGTCTGAGGCGACTTCTCTCAGATTAGGCATCAGTTTACTCGTTTAATGAAAGTAGTTTTATCTTTGCAAGCTATATACGAAAGCAGTTCGTACTGCTGATATGAGTCTAGTTATAAAGCGTAACACAAAAAAGACAAAAAGAAACAGTCGGTACCTGTCAAATACGAGATGCCAAGAGCAGCGATTGCTCGCGAAGCATCCGTTGCGTGGCTTGCTACAGCACTCAGGGTCGTCGTAAACTAACACCAAGGTGAAGGAAGTTACCCGATACTAGAAATGCAGAGTAAATATCAACAGAACTGAAGATAACGAAGCGGTATAGCAGTGCATGCACACTACAGATACAAATAGTTGGAAGAGATAAAAATAAGATATGTCGTATGGTCTCATCGACAACCTAGAAAAAAATGGCTCACCTCCCGGACAGCCTCACTGGTTTCCGCAGACGCATTTGAACGCAAGACGCATTATTTCAACGCCAGGAAAACATTAATAGGGAACCCAGCATCATGCAGCTCAAGGTGATCTTGGCCATCGACATTAAGAAAGGTGATGTGTTGTCGCTGCAGGAGGGTTTATACTTAGAACACCTTTGGACCCGTTTCGCACGACGCCATGCTACAGTAACTTGGGGCCACATCGTTTAGGTGTAAGCTCTGCAACTACGTGACGAACTTTCTCAGCCACCCGACCTACAATGTCAATGTCGGAGATACCACGTGTCCAGACGCAACGAGGAATCCATAGCAAACTACAAAGACTCCTTATTTGGGCACTTAATCTAGAATTATTTTATTCTTACGATTAACTATATTTTGTTGTTTCACAGGCAATTAGTCAGCCAGCGTCTTCTTATTTGGATCAACTGACATATTGAGCCCCACCAAAACCAAGTGGCATTTACTTACAATTCCATTACAAATCCCAACAGAAATCTGCATCTGTTTAGTCTGCTATTACAACTTACAAGGCCATTAGGCTATATTTGTAACAGTTCTAACTGGCGGTGGTAGTAATACGTACTTCTATTTGTCCATCAGCAAGCACCATCACACTGTATATAGGCACTAATACAAATTGCCTTAGTATAATATGTACCCAATTCAAATTTTTATTGAATTGACAGGAGATTCAATTGTACCATACTAATATAAACTCCTATTAGACTAATAAATATCTTATACATCAAATACAAAACATTATTACAATAATAGAAATATGGATTGGAATTTTCACTGGGGAGCTGCTGCAACCACACTGCTTCCCATAGTGATTAGGTGTTTCCTGAAAATTGTCCCATTACCCCGACACATGCACCCCGAACATGACATGACACCCAGACACGAACAAGTCGTGTACTACACGCGCTACACATGCATCACGCAACTCCCACGGCATTTGCTACACAGATGCAACCACACGGCACAAAGGCTCGGCAATAGCCATGCTCGACCACTCCCTTTCCATTGTACGCACCGCACTTGTCCAATCCAGTGACCCCACGGCGGTGGCGCTGCACGCTATATATTTAGAAGTAACAGGCAAATCGAGGTTTCGTGGCAGAAAAGTATGGAGACCACAAACAACGGAGGTGTACAAAAACAAAGTTACTAATAGTGGTTCAGAAAGTTTGATGCTGGGAATTCTTTGTGTATTTTTTGTGTGTTTCTTTTTTAATACAGGTAGGACATTAGGCAAAAAATTCGGCAGCATGCTACACTCCTGTAACACGTGAAGGCGAAAGCCTGCTGCACACTTGGTAATGCGTCGTCTAATGCGTTGCTGCTTTCGCAGTTCGGGTTCTTCGGCTCGTTTTCGACGCTTAGCTGCGGCTTCGCGCGTTCGTTTAGCGGGGTCAGACTCGCGCCAACGACGTTTCTCTTCGACTTTAAGTTGCATCCTCTCAGCACAGAATTGAAACGTATGTGCTGCATGGCTGATTTCAACGAAGGTATGCACCACTCGCTTCACTTTGCTGAGCGCTTGCAGCCTCAGGCTTACGGGGTTATTGGCCATTGCATTTTTTGCTTGGTTACGGGGGTATGAGCTATTGCTTACGGGGGCATGAGCCATTTAGAAGGTCACGTGGTTGTTTTTAACATTCTTCTTCTTCTTTCTGAGGTTTTACGTGCCAAAGCCAGTTCTGATTATGAGGCACGCCGTAGTGGGGGGGGGGGGGGGGGGGGGCTCCGGATTTATTTTGACCACCTGTGGTTCTTTAATGTGCACTACAGCGCAAGTACACGGGCGTTTTTCCATTTCGCCTCCATCGAAATGCGGCCGCCAAGTCCGGGATTCGATCCCGCGACCTCGTGCTCAGCAGCGCAACGCCTTAGCTGACTGAGTCACCGCGGCGGGTTTGTTTTTAACAGCGAAGCTGTTCTAGCTAACCGTAAAAAGTGGCGCCTGCTGTCGCAAAACCTCGCCGAGCTATGACGTCACTGCGTTGCCTAGCAACCATCTCGCGGAGCGGCGTGTGTCTCGCCTCCTCTCCGTGCCGTGCACATGTTGCTTTGACATGGGACGTTAAGGAGAGGGAAGGAGAGCAGCACGCGGCGCGCGCAGTGCTCGGGAAAGAGAAAGAAAAAATGATAGCGATTGAGAGAGAAAGAAATTGTAGCAGCACCAACGAGGCAACGCGCAGAGCTGCTGCCGACGCCGCCCGCCTTTCTCGTTTCCCGCGTTCGCGCCGGGGAAACGCCGGCGGCGTCGGCCGCACCTCGGTAGGTTTCGACCAGCCACGCCCCGGCAAGTGTGGAGGCGCAGCTTGGCCATGACGTCACCGGGGGAGATAAAGCTCGGAGCCACCACGACGGCATCACAACTCTCGTTGACTCTGTGACGAGTACATGTAGCCTTGACATGGGACGACCAAAGAAGATCCGGACACTTGAAGAAGAAGCCGCTCATCTTGAAGCGCACCGCGCGGCTAAGCGAGAATCTGCGCGTCGGCGCCGAGCCGATTCGGAATACCGTGCCTAACAGCGCATTTTTGCTTGCTTAGGGCGGTATGAGCCATTGCTGATATTGCAATTTTCGTTCCACTGTACCGGACGACGCGTTTTTTTTTTTTTTTTTCAAGACTATCAGGGGTAGTTACACTCCTGTGTTACACTCCCGTGGAAGAGCGCCCACCTCGGCTGCGGGAGGTTGTGGGTTCGATTCCCACCGCCGCTGGGCACCCACTGGTTCAAATGGGTACAAGCGTACCCCCGGCCTGGCGTTCGGCTTCCTTCAGGGGTGATACGCTTGGGAAAGGAGCCTGCGCCCTGAATTCCCGTCGAAACCCTCGTGAGGTCAGAAAACTCACGAGGGTTTCGACGGGAATTCAGGGCTCAGGCTTCCTTCCCCAAGCGTATCACCCCTGAAGGAAGCCGAACGCCAGGCCGGGGGTACGCTTGTACCCATTTGAACCAGTGGTTGCCCGGCGGCGGTGGGAATAGCCTTAAGTAGGCGAAAGCCTTAAGCAGGCGCTTAAGGCTTTCGTCTTCAAATGAGAACAAGAGCTTTGTGGCGCAACTTACCACCCAGTTTCAAAGGGGACTCTCATAGCATCCATTCATCCTACACCACGGCACTACGTCACAAAGCTGCGGTTTCGCTATCGTCGGGAGTGACTTTCGTATGGTAGGCACTCTGCCGCCGAACCGGCCTGCCTCTTCAGTTGCCGCTGGGTTTTCACAAGTGCTTGTGCGGTTCAGTTTTACAACAAAGGAAACGCAGTATGCCGACGAGCTGCGTCATGGTGAGGTGTGCCGAAAGACACAAGTGGCACAAGTTTTTTTAAGAGTTTCCTGTTGATGAAAACCGTCACAACTAATGGGCCGCCGCAGTAAAAGGCGTGAGTTAGATTCCGATACCAGCTCATCGATTATGCGCCAAACATTTCGTAACAGTTAAGCTTCTTTGTCATTTTGCGTGGCGGCCAACAAGGGTGCTTAGGATCGTTACTAGCGTGTCATGACAATTTATTACCATATGAACCGTGAGAGAGCTAGCTTAAGATTGGCCTTGAATGTAGGTGGTGCGTGCAGATTTACCTCAAAGAATGTGACAGTGCAGATATAAATAGCCTATAGGACACGTTCACATACGCAGGCTGCACGGTTACCGCTGAGTTAGTTGCAGTGTGGATGTCATCAACGCGCCCAAAACGAGTTCATGAATTTACGCCCATGAAATAAAATGTCCAGAGTCTGCCATTACAAGAGCGAATCAAACCGCGATTTCGGCGACGCTTTACCAGTAGGAGCAGGAAACACGCGGCGTGATCCGGCGTCTGACTTGTCGTCCCAACAACCACCCAAACTATTTCTAAAATTTTCTGACAGAATACGACCTCTGATCGGACACCGGACCAACGACCTATTCCTCGGATATCGTTGTACGATGACCGTAGCGATCGGACGGCCACGCCCAACAGTGCAGATTGTGCGTCGCCGGATAGGGCCGGTACCTCACCCGTCCCATCACACAGCCGCGGTGATCGCTTCTATCTCCACTCACGGTGGCATACAAATCGGTTACTTTGAATTTGACGTGAAATAATTATTACTAGAACGAAATTACATCCAATGTGCTCCTGTTCCGTCAAGCATCGCCCAATATTAAACCACTAGCGTGATCGCGAGCAACGGTCCGACGGCGTTTCTTCTCGCAGACGGGAAGCAAACACCGACTGTCTGAGCGAGGCGGCTCGGCTGGCTTGCACGTAGTACGTTTCGTTTGCCATTCGCACCGACATCACCGAGAAAACCAGTTTATTTAGGTCCACGTTAATCGCGTTGTCAAATATAAGCGCACTATGACGAGCTGCGGCAGAGCATGCTAGGCCTACCGTCTCCATGGGTCGTATTTCGATGCGGGCGAAATGCAAATAGCCCGTGCATTCTGTGCACGGTAAAGAAGCCCAAGTGGTCAAAATTGATTCGGAGACCCCCACTACCTCGTGTCTCATATTCAAATCGTGGTTCTTGCATGTATGACCCTTGAATTAAAAAATGTAAAAGACGCCTTCCTAGCGCACAAACGGAGGTGGCGAATGTAGGCGGAGCCTATAGACGACGGCGCTATAGTACCTAGAGTATATCGAGGGGCGCCTATCGCTGTTCGCAAACATGGTGTAGGTCTATAGTCTCTTCCATCGATCACTTTCCAACTGCATGCACTATCATCCCATAATCTTCACAGACTCCATGACAGCATACCCACAACTCGTCCTATATACACGACGAACTCCTGGCGTCTTTTGTTAAACAGTTACAAGAATGATCCCACAGTCCGGTATATATGGTCTAAGTTCCTGGTCATGGGAAACTGTCAGAGAATAAGTGACCCCGCCCCCCAGAGAGCCACATTCGTACCAGGACGAGCTACCCGGACAGATATTAACTCTGTCTTTGAAACGTTCTTGAATATTTATCCGTATCTGTGCAATATATTCGTAGACCCCCTGAACGTTGTTGACAAAAACGTCTTATTCATTCTTATCGAGGAGCCGGCTCCTTTCCCATAGCTCATCTTCAATAACGATATCGCTAGAATCGCGGTGATGGCGGCAACGCGAAAAGTTTGTCTGAGCGGCGAGCGTCGTCCATTTAACGACTGTAGAAAAAAAAAATTATACCCAGAAAGGAACAGGGCGGCTGCTGTCTTATCGGCATCTCAAAGTCCGGAACCACGCTGCATCCTCAAGGCATTTTACTTCAAGATTGTCGCTTCTATATTCCGTGTGCATGTGCTGTATTAGTATATTAGACTTAATAATGTCTTTCATTTTTTAATCACAACACAGTATTAGTTCTTTTCTTTTTCTTTTTTTCCCCATTCTGCAATGTTAATATGTCCCTAAATTTTAATGCGAGATTTGCAAAGAAAAGAAACCTTGCGTTAATTCTGTTGTGACCATGCGAATTTGCGTTTACAAGTCTGTGTTCTTATACGTCTAGGAATTACTAGTATTCTTTAGTAGAGACGTGCGAATATTGGAAATTTCAATACGAATTGAGCGGTCTCGATTCCAAAATTTGCTATTCGAGGTTGTGAAATATTCGTTTCGCTCGAATACTATAAAAGACAACAACAGTTCTTGCTGTCTACAGACGAGAAAGGCTTATGCAAACGGAGGCTCGTCTATATGATGCTTGTTTAGCAGGCCAGCAGTTGTTCAGACGATCGAGTTCCCCAACAATCATGCGGAGTATTTTAATTATGCGAAATACTTGCTAGCCGTTGAGTAAGCATGTATCATCTTAGGCAGCCTATGAATTCGCTATATCGATTTAGACAAATAAATATATTATTTGACCAATCTCATCGTGTGTGGATTCCTTCAAAACCATGCGCGCCGCTGTAGTATTGCCCTTTGTTCCCTTTCAATTAGCGCCAGTACACTCTATTACATACATGCATTTGTGACTCTCCTGTACCGTTTCTTTTTTTCAATGTCAGCGTTAACCAGATATGATCATTCTATATCACTTTTTACATGTATCAAATAATGTAAACAAGCGTTTTGTAGCCGAAAAGTGTCCGCGAAATTGTTCGCGTAACTTTTTTAGAAATCGGAAATAGTCGATATTATATTCGACATTGAGCGGTGGTCTTTCTCAAATCCTCGTGTTCGATTCGATACGAAAATTTTGCTATTCGAACACCCCTATAAATTTCGAATGTTTTCCCCGTACTCAGTAATGATGACAATAAACGGAAACGCGAAAAAGATGGAGGACGCGTTGAGGCACCGCACCGCGCGCGACACACTATTGCCGCGACACTGCCTAAGACGACTGTGTTTTTGTGCATGTTGCTGCAGCTTTCCAACATTAAACTTAATTGATATTCATGTAAAAGCATTCAATTTTGTCTCCAATCAGCCAGAAAGCCTATTTCTTCAACCTCCTGACATAGCCTGCGCATGCGCCATGCGGGCAAGTCGATAGCACTCTGCAGCATTTCGCCATCAGGAAGATAAAGTTGACTCTGCTGAACCGGTTCGCGAACCGGTTCAGACTAGAAGTACTTTCGAGGTATCCGCCCTTAAAGCTTGCTGCAAAATTCATTGGCGTTCCAGTTGGCAGTTCCTCAAAAAGCATTTGTCTAACAGTTTAGGACAATCTTATCCGAAATTCCAAGACATTTTTTAGGATATTTTGAGCACGGAGAACTCGAAACCGGTGTGAGACTTGGACATTTTGTGAAGCAGACATGAATTCACTACAATTTGACAATTGCAACGTGTGCCATAAAATTAACAACTATAAGTTGTTTAGTGAACCTCTTAATTAACAGCTCCTTGGACATTCGAAATTTCCGCCTCTAGGAAATGTCCACTTGAGAAGACAAGACAGCGCTATTTAATGAAAGTTGGTTGAGCGCAGGAAAACACGAAGACAACAGGAGCGCCCGTGCGTCCGATGTGCCTTCCATTGTCCTCATGTTTCCCTGCGCTCAACCACCTTTAGTCTAGATGTATCAACAAGCCCACATCGCCACTCTTGTGGACTATTTATTGTCACAGCCACTTTCATTTAATGTGTCACTTTTGTTGTTTTTCTTTTTTAAGCAGGTTTAAGCAGGTGGTATGCACCCAATGGCAGTGACAATTCACGATACCCACAGCGGTAGCTAAGTGGCTATGGCGTTACGATTCTGAACTCCAGGTCGAGATCACTGGCTCGATCCCGGCCGCGGCAGCCACATTTCGATAGGAAACGAAATGCGAACACTACTCGTACACTTAGATTTAGGTGCACGTTAAAAGTACCCCAGGTCGTCAACATTAATCCGAGTCCCCCCCCCCCCCCCAACTATGGCGTACGTCATAATTTGATCGTGGTTTTGGCAAGCAAAGTCCCGGAATTAATTTTTATTTCATTTTCGATAATTCCCAGTATTGAAACGAACGAATCCCTCACCTGCGGCAGCGAAGGCCGACGTTCCTCGTGCGAGTGGTGACGTCAGGTTGGGCGCCGCTGCCTCGCCCGAATTCCACTGCGATGGAGGGGCAATATGCCAACCGAGCACGGGGCTAGCAGGCAATGGCTCCGCGTCGTTCTCGTCATCAGTCATCAGCTGGTTGCCCGTGGATTCGGCGGCTGCTTGGGCCCTGCCGGCACAAGCACACGTACCGTTGGCACAGACCGACAGACGCACGCGTGCGCTTAACCAAGGTTACACTTCTGAGATATTTCCATGCACTTAGGTACAGAAGGAAAGACCGAAAGTAAGGCAAAAAAGGGCGACAGGACAGTCAAACGATTAGACAGAACAGAAAAGACAGGACAATCTTTTCCGTCATCGCTGTCTTCTTCTAATGGTATATATATATTTTTTCTCTAAGTGCTGGAAATGTCCTAAATGTCTTAAGTTCCAACTAGCTCAGCGCTATGACTCAAGTATACAGTGCCAAGGGTTACGTCCTCACAAATTTGCAAGCAAACTTTGGAATGTGGCGCTTTTTATGCAACCGATCTCTCAGTCGGAAAGTATTCAATCACGCGAAATTTAAGGCCACCTGCGTGTAACGTGACTCGCTGACGCAGTAATTTTAGCCAATAGGCTGTAGGTGCTTTTTCATGAAAACGCACGAATTTTCAGTTGATCTGCCGTGACCGGCATAGGCTTGGCCGTCACGTAAAAACAATTGGTGCGGGCTGGCAGATGTGTTATTTGCGTTTACTGTCAAGCACATGGGTCCACTAAATGCTGTGTAAATAAAAAACAGAAATTAAAAAAAGTTAAACTACGGCATATGCAACGTCGCATCAACGGTGGCCACGAGACACGGTGGTTAGACAGGTTGCTATGGAGGACAACACAGTTTGCTTGCAACTTGTTATAATGAACTGCTATGTTTCAAAGAATTCAAACTATGCCCTGTGTAACGTTCAATAGACGGGGTGTATGGAAAAAATGAAATGACTACGCTGTCATGCCACCCGATAGGCATTCTAATGTACTTCGGGCATTGTTCTGAAGCCATCTTTGTAATATCACGTGAGCACTGTTTGCACATATTAACGATGCACCAACTGGCCCAAATATGTTACAATTCAGAAGCCGCTGCAACATTCAGGTAGCGTTTCTTCACGCTCATTATGCATGGCTGATTTTTTATGGAAGTTCCTAACTGTTCATGGCAAATAATTACCGCAAAAAAACTACAATGCAAATACAAACATTACAGCAGCGAAAATATAAGGGCCACTGCAGAGCGTGTATTCCGGGCAAGGACTCTGCTTTCTGCCTTATGGTTTTGTCACGTTTTCCGCATAGACAAATGTCGGATATTTCACACTCACTGCTGTTTCCTTGCGAATAACGTCAAGGCTAAGCAATTTTAACGCCTCCTCCCTGCTCCTCTAAATACAACGACGCTCAAGCACATCAGATACGCTGTGTTCACATCATGGAACGGGCTATAATTTCGTCGCCACAAAAGCACAGCCCCGACTTAAGCAGCAGCAGCAGCAGCTACCGCAACCTTCCATAGTGGAGCAGTACTCCACGTAAAGGTTCAAGATCTGTGGCCTCCCTTCCATCGCGTGCAACGCGTATAGCTCCGTTCAGCCCATTAAACAAGGCAGCTAGCTGCACGCACGGACGCGTAAAGCACGGTTCGCGGACCAGAAAGAAAAAGAAAGGTGAGGCTGTGCGATCACCTCCTCAGGGCCACTTGCTTGGCCATGACCCGTTGGCGTTCGGCAATGAGCTCGCACTTCTCGCAGGTGCACTCCCGAAAGGGACACTGGCGCTTGTGACCCCGCACCAATCGGCGGCGGCCGTGGTTCCGGCAGCGGGCGCACTTGGGCTGCCGGCCGGTCGGCGAACGCAGGGCGCACGCCGCGGGCAGAGCGGAAGCCTGCGGTGCGCCGGACGCGGCGTAGCGCGCCGTCGTCGTCGGAACTCCGTTCATATCGGCCGCACGTTGGACGCAGTGAGCCAGAAGGAACGCCGACATCGCCCACAAGCCGCGAGCGCGTGCGACGCGGGGAAAGGGTTTGCGAGGGAAAGGAAGCGCGAGCACCGGTGCGGACGCCGGGGGCGCTTCTCTCCCCACGTAGCGGCGCGCAGATCACGAAGCAGATGATGACGACGACTCCTAACGACGATTGGAAACGGCGGCGACTACGAAGAGAGACGTGTCACGTGGCCCAGCCGCGCGGATTTATTTGAACATCGACCGGCCTGCCCGCATCGTTTGTTACTTTTTATTCTCGACATGCGCGCCTTTTTTTTTCGTTTTTTCGTACGCAGCCTCGCAGCAAACACTCGAACCTCCTCCACATTTCCTACCAGAAACATTGGTAGTTCTTTGTAATTGTGATAAGCATGTTGGAGAACAAAGGAACAGTCAGTTACAGAAAACAGTTCCCGTCTGCTGTATTTTTTAAGCGTTTCATCCTTCCCTGCTATTGCATGCCTAGTTAAACCATAACTGAGATGGCTAGTGGTGTTTCTGATACAGGTTAGTACCTCTTGGAGTATAAGCATACAACGGGGAAATACCCGGGCCTGCGATAGCCTGAATTCGAAAACTGTCAGCGGATCAAATATGTGCTCGGAAGGCGGTCACGTTTTCTGCTCGGACATACTGCAACTTTGTCATTTGCACCGGCTTCAATAAATAAATACTCGAAATCTGCAGCAAAACGCATTGCATTTCCATTTAACATTTCCCGCACTGTAGAAATATGCAGTATATCTAAAACTGTTAACGTGATTCATTTCACGGCACATATTCAGTGCGTTTTTCTATAAACTGGCGCTAAGCAAGAAGTTCCAAGTAAAAGCTTATGCTTTGAGCAACGGCTAACTTAAATTTTGTAATTACAGTAGGCCCCTTAAGACAATATATCAAAAAATAATTGGTGAAACTTTGTTTAATAACAATTGTATTGGCGATCATCGTGCGAATACTCCTATTCGCCACTGATATGACACTTAAGACCGAAAAAAAATTCGCTTTTATTTCGAAATTCCTACTCTTCATAATCCCAGATGACAGAAACATGCGGTATATCCACACGAGTGAAATCATACACCTCGCGCAGTAAGTCAATGGCCTACATTCATGTAACACAAGTTTTGCTAACTTTCACTAGTGCATAACCTCGGCGGCATCTTACACAATGGTGCTTCAGTAAAGAGGGCTACACATTACTTGCCCTGATAGCGCTTCAACACACACCTATCACGAAGAAAGTAGTGGAGGCACATTGAAAGATCACGCATACCAGAGATCATTCTCCCTGATTAGCTTTGCCCAGAAATCTGTCTTCTACCTCGCTCATTCCCCACAGAGAAAGAAATAACAATCAACGCAGTTTTGCAAACATTCAGCTGCTTCCCTCAAAACCGCTTTTAGTTGAATTTCAGCGCCAAGGACAAGGGGCAGCCTAACGATAAAGGCAGACAAAGATTAATTATCTTCGTTAACTCCTAAAACCTACAAAAATAATGGCAGCCCTTTGAACAATATCCTCGTTCCTAACAACTACATATGGGTCTAACTTGTTCATTTGCATAATTCGCTTTTCCGCAACATTAGTCCTCTTTTCGCAACAACTCCCTGAAGTGGCTAGGTTCGTGACACCGCCACTATTTCAAGATCGAACACGACGCACAGAATTAGCCCCTCGCTCATGCGTAGAGAAAGCAAAATAGGTCGTAAAAAATTGTTAACATAAATGTCGGCCGCTATGGTAACTCGAGCGTTGCTTATACGAAACTTGGCAATTGTTCCTGAACGCACAAAGTTACTGCTGTGCTAGATGTTCCGTTTATTGAAACGGGTAAAGGCATAGACAATGCGTGCACAATTCAAGGGGCTGAGTTATAGGTTCCGCCGCATCCAGACAACCAGTGAACGCGATATTGGAACCACATGTTTCGTTCTTAGAGGGCCAGTGAAGAAAAACCGACCGTGCAGCTGCGTAATCAACGTGTAGAAAATAGTGAAATGAAGGTGCAAAAGTAAAAGAAGTTATAACGCCTTATAAAATGGCAAAATAAAATTACACAGCTGGTTAGGAGGAGCGGCCTGTTCAGGAAAAGAAAGGAGAATGTCTTCGAGAGGCAAACATTGGCCTAAGTTTTTATGAACAAGAGAAAAAGACGAATACGTTCGGTATTCTTTTTTTATCTGATTTTTCTATGACGATATTCATACGCAGTAAAAATACATTAGTAACACTTTCCTTTATGTATATTTACTCTTGATCACCATGACAACTGTTCTTTTTTTTAGCTTGAAAATTTGAAAGTTTAAGCAATTCTAAAGCAACAAATGCATGCACAAAAGCCTCCGTTGCAAGAACGTTCGCTAAGGCGATTGCGAGGCGTTCTGTACAAGTTGCCGGGCGACTTTCAGTTTGCCTTTTCGTTTTGTTTTTCTTTCTGCCTCGTATTTTCATACGACACTTTGCTGTGAGTCAGATAAACAGATTTATATCAATATTTTTACTTCATAACATCGTATAATATTATCAGACACCGTTAGAAGGCAGAAAAACGCACTTGTTTACGTAGTTCAAGTTATCAACTTTGATAACGGTTAACTTGAAACATAATTTCACTGTGACAGCAGTGAAAAGAGGTTTGCTGTGGTGTGAGCCGTCGTGCCGTTATACATGCATCACTTAATTAGTACAGGATAGAGATATAATCAGCAAATGAGCTATATATAGCATAAGCAATATAAATAAGCATAGGCTAGAATATCTGTCTGTCTAGAATATAGTTTCAAACTGTGTTCATTGTGAAAGTCTCAGCCTGTTCCTGCCAACTAAGTTTTGTCGTTGTTCTTTAAAATGAAACATATATATATTTTTGTGTGTGTGTGTGTGTGTGTGTGTGTGTGTGTGTGTGCGTGCGTGCGTGCGTGCGTGTGTGCGTGCGTGCGTGCGTGCGTGCGTGCGTGCGTGCGTGCGTGCGTGCGTGCGTGTGTGTGTGTGTGTGTGTGTGTGTGTGTGTGTGTGTGTGTGTGTGTGTGTGTGTGTGTGTGTGTGTGTGTGTGTGTGTGTGTGTGTGTGTGTGTGTGTGTGTGTGTGTGTGTGTGTGTGTGTGTGTGTGTGTGTGTTGTGTGTGTGTGTGTGTGTGTGTGTGTGTGTGTGTGTGTGTGTGTGTGTGTGTGTGTGCAGATTGCTTCAGTGTAAACATCACGGCTTGTATTTTAATAAGCAGCCTATTTGAGAACTTTCGGACTTTAATGTTCTATTTAACGTGGTACAACCTTAATATAGTTATATCGGCACGCGTCACCGTTCACCGCGCAATGTGCTCACCGGCCTTGTTATTGCTGCAGGTTATTTTTTCTGCCTGGCCTTCACATCCGGACAACTATCTGATCGGAGCTGCGTCAAGCTATTACCGACAGGACGCAGGCGCACTACCTGAATTGCCAAGTGTTCTGGGATCCGCACCTAGTGCTTCACGCTCACCAGGGTTAGACAGGACGAACTTTCGATCCTGGCAACCTGGCACGTCGGGATGGATATATAAACCCCCATCGCAGCTGCATTCATCGGGACACGGCACCGTTCACCGCGCAGTGTGATCACGCTTGTTATTGGTGCACGTGAGTTACCTAGACGGATCTTACTGTCTAATCGGTTTTTGTTTGCGGTGTCGTCCCCTCAGATATCAAATACCGCATGCCGTGGTTCATCTTGCACTCAGCGCTCGCTTGGTACCATGTACTACTCTCGCATTTACTCTTAGCACTGTCCGGAAGCGTCGAACTAAATCCTGGTCCGACTACCGCCTGCGAGTCTAGCACGCAGGCAGAACCACTGGACATTTCTGCCGTCTTACAGGCGCTAGCTAGAATGGAATCCGGACAACAAAAGATATTGGATGAACTAGCTGACATTCGAATTGGAGAGCGTCGCACTCATGAAACAATGCAACAGCTTTCCGTGCGGGTTGCTTCTTTAGAAAATAGCAAGCTTTCTCATGATGTGGATGAACAAACCCTACAACCTCAGCTGGCTGAGGTAAGAGATCTAAAAGCGCGTGCTGAAGACGCAGAGAATAGGCTTCGTAGAAATAATCTTGTTTTCTTCGGCTTCTCAGATATCAGAGCTGAAACATGGAAACAGTCAGAGGAACTTAATTATTACAGTACTCTGCTCCGAAAAACTCAGCGTTGACATGGCTCCGGGCTCACGGGATTGGCTCCTATCAACAGAACAAAAACCGCCTCATAGTCACAAGATTTTCAAGGTTTAAAAAAGGGGACTCTATACTGTCACCTTGTCATAAGTTGAGAGGTACTGATTTCTCGGTACGCGAAGATATGTCTTACGCAGTACGGTTAGCACAGAAGAGTTCAGTTTGGGTAAGAAAAGCGTCTGAAGTAATAATTGCGTCACGACAAGCTCATTGCCGATGACCGCGTATATTCTTACGACGCCGCAACTGACTCTATCGTACCATCAAAAAAGGGGGCTGGTAGGTGAAGCCTATCCTGAATGATAACGTTTCGAACACTAGATTGTCTGATATCGATGTTCTTCTTGTAAACTACCGTAGTATTAAAAATAAGATTGATGAATTGGCTGCGCTGTTGTCTTCGATCTGCCCAAACATGGTGATTGGTTCGGAACCTTGGCTTGATAAGACGATTCCAAGCACTGAAGTGTTTCCTGCTGAATGTATTGCATACCGAAAATACAGGAATACTCATGGATGCGGTATATTCATTGTTGTGCGAAAGCTTATACCAAGTTTATTGATTTCGGTGACTCGACTTTTGAGTCGGCGTGGTGCAAGATAATGCTTCTTCCTGGTGTATATCTCACAGTCGGCGCTTTCTACCGCCCACCAAGTTATAGACACCCCCACGCTTTTACTTGCCTGTCTGATACGTTAACGAAAGTTGATACAGATCATCTTTTACTTATCGGAGACTTTAACATGCCTGACGTCCAGTGGATCAATGGGATACCTGCGTTTTCTTCTCAGTCAGCCTTATCATGCGCCTTTTGCAATCTTATAAACAGCCACGGCCTTTTTTAGTTTGTCAATGTAACCACTCGCATTTCTACCTCTGCAGATAACATTCTTGATGTTATATTTTCCCAGTCACAACATATAATAGATTCTGTTGTACTAATACCTGGCATTAGTGATCACAGATGTCTCTAACTTGTCCTTCGCTTGATGCTTTGATTGTTCGATCCAGAAAGGTCTATCTCTATGAAAGGAGCAACTACAATGGTGTAATGCAGGCCTTAGAGGAATACTTTTAAACATTTGAGGCTCTCAGTGTCACAACCAACATCGGGAACTTATGGTGACTGTTTAAACGAAAGCTTTCTTAACTTGTTGACCTAAATATTCCGTATAAAATTCTTACCGGAAAGCAAAGAAAACGTTAGCCATGGTTCAGCAACGATATTAAATCTCTAATAAAAAAAGAGAGCGCATTTTTAGGCAATATGTCGAACAGAAGGAACAACATTTACATGAAGCGCTAGTCAAGATAAGAAAACAATGAAAACTTCAACTGAAGACGTCTAAAAGGGCGTTCTTTCTATCTCTTGGATTGAAATTAGAAACAACCCAAAAGAACTTTGGAAGTTTGTGAAATCTAACCGTAAAGGTAATACTGGCATACCTTCATTTATGCACGATGGCACGACCATTGTTGATGATACGGATAAGGCAAACTGCTTTAGTCATTATTTTGACTCTGTCTATTCTCGCTCTGCGCCTCAAGAGTTGCCGGATTACATACACCCTCAGTATGAATATTTGCCCGAAGTAACAATAGACAGCTTTGGGATCCTGATGCTACTGCAAAATTTAAATACTAACTCAGCTGCGGGCCCTGATGGCATACCAAACATAGTTCTAAAATCTTGCGCACCTGTCCTGGCCAAATATTTATTCGTTATTATATACTGTATCCAGGGCTTAATCTCCTTTGAATGGAGGGGGGGAGGGGGGGGGGGGGTCCTGATAGGGTGGCGACCAGTAAGAGTGCGCACACACCCATGCACTCATATATATATATATATATATATATATATATATATAGAGAGAGAGAGAGAGAGAGAGAGAGAGAGTGAGAGTGAGAAAAATTAGAAGCACAACTTCGCGGTTATCTTAGGTTTATTTACCCAACAGTTTCGGTCGGTGGACCGTCCTTTTTCAAGGTCAGTAAAAAGGTTGGTCCACCGACCGAAACTATTGGGTAAATAAGCCTAATATAACCGCGAAGTTGTGCTTCTGATTTTTCTAAATACGCTTGGCCCATTGAAAAATACAGTTACTACTATATATATATATATATATATATATATGTGTGTGTGTGTGTGTGTGTGTGTGTGTGTGTGTGTGTGTGTGTGTGTGTGTGTGTGTGTGTGTGTGTGTGTGTGTGTGTGTGTGTGTGTGTGTGTGTGTGTGTGTGTGTGTGTGTGTGTGTGTGTGTGTGTGTGTGTGTGTGTGTGTGTGTGTGTGTGTGTGTGTGTGTGTGTGTGTGTGTGTGTGTGTGTGTGTGTGTGTGTGTGTGTGTGTGTGTGTGTGTGTGTGTGTGTCACAGAAGCGTTGAATCGCAGGATCCGACTGTGAAACAGGTCACAGTAGGGCAACTACGAGATTTTACGGACGTTTTTATTGTGGAATGGAACTACTTGTGATATTGGGTTTGATATGTGCCATACTAGGGGTTTTCTACATGACTAAATGTGATTCTACAGGACAGTTGGTTTCGTCACAACTCTCACAGGTTACAGAAGTTGTGTCTGGGATGTTCGCTTTTTGTTTACTATACTGGCACTGAAAGAGCAAACTTCAAGCAGTGCAGTGGAACCAACTTTCTCTAGAATTGAATAATTGGTTATGGGTGTTCTGCAAATGAATGAATGAATAAAGCCTTTACTTTAAGGAAGGGGACGGCTCTAGGCCACTGTTGGGGATTGGGTGGGAAAGGAATGTGGGTTCCCGGATTGTTGGCTGAGGCACATCTTCATATCCTGCTTTATGGCATGTTCAGTTCCGCCGCTCTCGCGCGGGCTGGTCGACCCCTTCTACACTACTCGAAACAAGCCACTTTGTCTGCCATATGTCGCAATGGCTTTCTGTGTTTCAGGGTTAGTTTGTATTCCAATTCCTAGTGTTCTAATGTCTCCGTGCAGTAAATGTTGAATGTTGGATCTCCCTCGTGAAAAAGCTGCACAGCTCCAAAGGAGGTGTTGCAAGTCTGCTTTGCATGACTCCTGACGATGTGTTCATCGGGCATAAGTGTTCGCAATCGTATCTTGTCTGGTTTGGTGCCATTTCTCAAGTATGTGTGGTGTGTATGCCGCGTTGGCCATAACCTTGTTCAAAAAAACCTATTCCATGCGAGTAAGCCCGCTCCTGTCAAATACATTTACCGGCGTAGCTTCTAATAGCCCCCGGAGTTTACTGTCTGCTTTTATTTTAGTGCGAATGTAATGCATCAGTGCTCTGCTAGGAGAGCCTTCGGCGAATATCTTTAGGTATGGATTTTGGTCCGCGAGGTTTGGCGAGGAAATGGAGTGTGGGGAGCTGTACGTGTAATCAAGACCACCCGCTTGCGCGGCAACTGCGTGAGCGGCTGCGTTTCCCCCATCCGTGCCGGTGTGCCCCGGTGTCCATATGATTTCAACATTTGTCCCATTGTCTTGTATTCTCTTTAGCTTTTTTCTGGTGTCGTTGGCCACAGCATCATCTGTCGTAGGCACCGTTAATTTGGTCACCGCTTCGTACGAGTCAGTAAGGATCCGATAACTATTTCGCACACTCTGCTCTACAATGTCTCCCATGTCAATGGGAATGGTGTTGACCGCCCCCATATAGCTAAAAGTTCTGCGTACAAGGTTGCACCTCCGGGAAGCTGACATGTGTGATAGCCATTGTGTTGGGGTGCAGATGTGCTAACCCAGGCCATGCTTGCCATGTCGTTTTTGATTGCAGCGTCCGTGTAGATGTCAATGGTGGTCTGCGGCGTTCTTAGTTCCAATCTCTTTTCAAATATTTTTCTAGCTTCGGTGTTTCGTATGGCGATAGGGCGTTGTTGCCTCCGTATGCCCAGTGGCGCTTCCCATGGTGGCGTTATGGTCGCTTCCGCGGGCTCTGGCTTCGCACGAACTTGTTTATCCCATGCCATGATCTGTTTTCCCTGAGTCGTGTTTTCCAACCGGGATCGCATTCGAATTCGCGCTTCATTGATTATGTCCCGTATAGCTGGAATCGTTACCAGCTTGAGCAGGTCCTCGTTCCTCGTGTGCTTCGGTAGCCCAGTGATCGTACGGAGGGTGGCCCTGTGTAACTTTTCGATGTCGCCGAGGTCTCGTTCAGAGAATTCGTACACGGGTGCCCCGTAAAGAATCCTTCCAACCGCGACTGCTTTTGCAAGCGTTTGGCACGCTTTCTGACGCGCTCCACCCGTCTTGCTCGATATTCGTCTAACCATGTGCAATAGCGGTCGCCATTTTTGCTTTAGTGTGCGAATCCATAGCTGGGGGCTGTTGCAGCTAGCAATCTGAGCTCCGAGGATCCTAATTTGTCCATTGGTCGATGTAATAACGCTTTGGCCTATGTGTAAAGTGATCTGCTTGTTTACATTGGTCGCTTTCTTTCCGTCTACGCTGATCAGTTCCGTCTTCTCTGGTGAGAGTTGCAGTCCGAGGTTATCTAAAGTGTTGCTAAGGCTCAGGATCGCTGCTTGCAGTTCAGTTTGCATGCTCTTCATGTCGGAATAATCCGCCGCTTCCGTCCATATTGTTATATCATCGGCGTAAATAGTAAAACGGGCCGAAGTGTCTCGCTCAAGACTTTCTGCCACCCGTGTCGTGGCCAGATTGAATAGCATAGGTCCGAGGATGGAGCCCTGGGGCACTCCCCAATCCAAGTAGTAGGTCCTCGGACTCCATCCCTGTGCCTTGCGATGGAGCTGGATTGGTCTGCTTTGGAGGAAGCTACGGATCCAATTGTATGTTCTTTGGCTAGGGTACCTGGTTGCTAATTCCTGTAAGATGACCTCTTGTTTCACGTTATCGAATGCTTTACGCATATCGACTGCAAGAATATAGTCAGGCATCTGTTTGCGAGACTTGCGGTTGATCACTCTGCGGAGCAACCAGAGGCAGTCATGTGTGCCCACGTTCGGCCGAAAACCTGCCTACGCAGGATGCAAAGCAGGTTGTACATATTCGATGTAGTGCTGCATTCTTGTGTTTAGCATTCTTTCGATCAATTTGTAGACAGTTGACGTTAGAGCTATGGGGCGTAGATTAGCTGGTTTCGTGTGGTATTTGCCCGGCTTCGGTATAGGGTAGATGAGAGAAAGCTTTAGTGAATCTGGCACTAGTCCGGATTCCCATGATTCATTGACAATTGTTAAGAGCCGTTCTTGAGCTTCATTGCTGAGGTTTCGAAGTTCTTTCCAAGTCACTCCATCGTGCCCAGGAGCTGACTTCGTTTTGCCTTGTGCAAGGGCCGCTACGAGTTCACTCAGCGTAAAGGGCGTGTCTAGCTCCACTTTCGCGTTGTCTATCGTGGCAGAAGGCAGCGGTTCCGGAGAGACGTTTCGGAAGCATGTGGGAAGAAAGTGTGGATGACGCGGCCCTCCAACACGGCAGGCTCTTCTCGCAAAAAGAGTTCTGTGAGAGGAGGCGCGCCTTTCTTTCTCCCAAGCAAGCTCCTTAAAATCTGTCATAGCCTTTTTCGACCGGGTTCCCGGCCAAGCTTCGTGCACGTATTGTGCCACGTGACTGCTTCGAGTTGTTGTTGGTATTCGTTGATGAGTCGGTATTGATCTTTAAGGCGCATTAGATCTTTGTGACGATTTCCTTTATACCGGTATTGCTTTGTGAGGCGGTTGACCTTCCGCCATAGATTTGCAAGGTGCATATCCATGTGAGTTGTAGTGTCATCGCATGTAATAGTTTCTCTGGCCTCCGGCCGTGCCTCCACTATCATAGTCCTGAATTGATCAAAGTCCGCAAAAGAGTCCCCAGTGGCCATTCGAAATTTTTTCCAGTCAAAAAACACCGTTTCTCTCCTTTCACGGAGCTTTTTGCGATTGAGCGTGATGATTATTGGTAAATGGTTGCTTCCCCATGTCGTCGATTCTACGACCCATTGCCTTATGAGCCCTGGAGTGGCTAGTGTCAGATCGGGCGATGTGTCCTGTTGTCGCGCGTGTAGCCCTATGCGGGTTGGTGTTTCTGGTATGTTGCATATGTCCAGAGTTGACATTTCTATTGCATCGTGCAGTATGCGTCCTCTCTGGTCAGCTTTGGCGTAGCGCCATGTTTGATGCTTGGCGTTAAAGTCTCCCCCCACTAGAATGGGAAGGCCTCCAGCTTGTGCCTACACCTTACCGAGCCATTGGTAGGAGTCATTCCAGTGCTTGCCCGTTAGGGGTCTGTAGTGCGCGGAAACTGCAACCATTGGCCGGTGCCCGCGCGGACGTAGCTTAACTGCCACAATTTCTCTGAAATCATTACACAAATCTGGTATTTCCAGTTCGGTTGCGGTGCAATCATGTCTAACTAAAAGAGCAGCTTGGCCTTGCGCTTGTTGGTTTCCTTTGCCCTGGTGTAGTATTGTAGTCTGCTGAAAGGTTCGGTAACCTTGAATAGTGCACGGTCCCCTTGTCTCCTGTAGGAGCACGACAAGGGGTTTGAATTTTTTAGTTTGCTGTCTTAGTGTGGATCCATTCTCCGTAAAACTTCGACAGTTCCATTGGATGCATATAGCCCTTGCCATCATCTGTCATCTGCTGGCTTACGCCTTTTAGGTTCATCATGTTGCTTCAGAATATTTCTCTGAATTTCCGTGAATATCGCTTGAATCTGAGTTTGTATTGCATTCGTGACTGTCTGAAATTCCTCTCGTAGGTTCTTTTCGAGGCGCTGGGTCTCAGTGTGTCTTTCCTGCCTTAGGATGCTCAGCATCTGCGCATACGCCGAGTCTTGGGCTGTGAGTGGTTTTGACACTGACGGTACCTGGTTCTGCTGGGTCTGTGCAGGTCCTGCGTATTGCGGCTTTCTGGAGTTTGCCGTGATTTTCCAATTGATCGCCCAACCCGACTGTTAGAACACGTGCGTTTTTCTCGGTCTGCTGGCGTCTCCTATTCACGTTGCCAGTGACGTTGGCGGTGGTGGCGTATCTCGTTGCTCTGGTGGTAGTCGTGCGAGTATATGCTGCAGCATTGCTCTCAAATGTTGATTTTCCTTTCTTAGTTTTTTTATTTGTTGCTCATAGTGAGCGGATAGCGTGGGTTGTGTGGTTGTTCCCGCCAGCACTTTTTCATACCAGGTCATTGTCCTCTGACCTTCTTCTATGTTCTGCACGACTTTCTTAATGTCTTTCGGCGCACGGCTAGGACATGCTGAGTTTAGCGATATGTGGCCCTGTTTCTGGCATGCGACACAGAATAGCTCTTCGTCGCATTCATTGTCTTGAGGGTGTTTTCTACCACACTGCTTACAAACTTCGTCTGAAGGGCAACATTTGGCAATGTGTCCCAATCCGTGTCAATTGTAGCAAGCTATAACCTTCGGTCTGTACTCATCCACCCTTGTGATCTCATAATCGAATACGAGCTTGTTTGGGGGAGATTCCGTGTTAAATGTTAGCAGCAGCATGTTTGTCTTCCCGAGCAGACGTGCCTCTAGGATAGTTGCCGTCTCGCATCTCAAGTGATCCTTGATATATTCAATGGTCTGGCCAGGACGCGCCTTGATGACGCCCCGACTGTTCCCCACCTTCTGTATTGGCGTTCTTTCAATTATCACTTCATAAGTACGAACGCGACCGCTCATTTTCTCAGCCAATCGTGTCAGCGCCGCAAGCCTCTTCGCGTGTTCTTCATCCCTGACAGTAACCTTTATGTAGGTCGCCGCAGGGTCGTAGCGGAAAATTGATAACTCTGCAAGTTCCTAACTTCTTGCCGTCATCTCTAGTGCTACTGTTATAGCCTGCTTAGGTATGTCATGCACGTGTACCTTGTTAAGTGGCCTGATCGAGAGCGCAAAATGAGGTCGACTTACCCGTTCGAGGCGAAGCTGTTCGTCCTTGACTTTTCTGTTTGGTTTCCGCCTGCCGAAAAAGGACCATTCTAGGCTTCCGTTGTGCTCGTTGTCTTCGTCGTTTCTATCATCGTTGTCGTCCTCGCTAGCATCCTGAATATCCATTTGGTCGTTCACTTGCGACTCCCTCCTTCTGGCATCTTCCATCGAGGGACACGCTACGGCGTCTTCGGCTGCAGCGCGGCGTTCACTCGGCGTTTCGACGCTCTCAGCACGTTTCGTTCGTCGCGTTGTCAGCATTTTGGAGGGGCTACTCTTCAACTTTTCGGCGTCTCTAAGCTCAGGTGAGCATGGAGCTCCCGTGCTGGGTCCACTCGAGTGCGAATGTTGATGTGGTGGCGACATGATGTCGTGCTCAGCTGGCCGGCCTCGCCGAGTCCGCACTCGGGCTGGGCCCAGACGTGGTTAGGTTTAGGTCAGCGGATCGCCGTCGAAAATGTCCTCGTAGCCAGAAAAAAACGTCAATTGGAGCCGTGAAAAAGCACACCACACTCACAGAAAGTACTCACGGGGTCGGTGCTCAGTGTTTTAGCACGTTGAATGATAGTTCCATGCAAACTTAAAAGAAAACATCGAAGAGCCAAAGTGGGACGCGTCTTCACACTCTGGCAATCGCAGCGCCCCTCGTTCTGCAAATAAATATTTTATTCTTAGTGTATTTCAGGCTTTTTTTTATTTGCCGTTTCAATCAAGTACGTAGAAAAAAAAGTCATTTTGGAAAAGATTTATGAAAGATAACTCGGGAGGTAAAGAGTTAAAGATATGTGAACTCAAAGCAAGTAAGTCTAGCTGCAACACAGAGCATCAGTTGCCTTGCTTCATTGACAACCTCAGGCACTACAACAATATATTTGATGGTTTCACACCTACTTACCTAAAAAAGAGGACAAAATGCATGCGTCTTTGGTATAGCATAGCACTCATAATGCACAACTAAACGAAGGAAAATTAACTGGTAACATCAAGAAACCAAGGTGAACCTTCACTAATTCACGAGCAGGTAGCTTCACGCTCAGGTGGCTCACGAAACAGTATGCTGTGCCAATAATCTTAGTCGAACAAGATTGGTAGCCATCATGTGCAATGCGTCGGGGAAATGCATGCAGCAGTACAATACCTGCTTTCCTGTCCTTGCTCATGCCACACCAACCAATTAATCGCAATGAAATCGTAAATCCATAAATTGTAGAGTTAGAATTGCCCCGCACAAAGCACTATTGATAATAAAATCACCTCGAGCGCGTGTCGAAAGTGTATCACAGTGCTACAGTTTACCTGACGAAAGGGGGGCCGAGCCCCTCCTTAAGGAATAGAGGGGGGGGGGGGGGGGCCTGACTTTAAGCACTGACTGTATCCCTTAACACGTCCTCCCTTCCACAAGATTGGAAAATGGGCAACGTAGTTCCCATTCATAAAAGTGGCCCTCGCAATTGTGTTCTTAATTATAGACCGATATATCTCACAAGTGTCCGTTGCAAAAATTTGGAACATATATTATATTCAAGTATTTTCCATCACCTTCAGCGAAACAACTTCTTTGTGAATATTACCAACACGGCTTTAGAGCAGGGCGTTCCTGCACCACACCACTCATTGAATTTTCGCATGATTTATGCAAATCATTTGACCAGGGTCATGAAACCGATTGTGTGTTACTAGACTTCTAGAAGGCCTTCGATAAGGTCGCGCATGTTCTTTTATTGCATAAACTGTCCTTCCTCGGTTTACCAGGTAACATTCTCTAATGGCTGCAGTGCTATCTCCGTGGGCGTTATCAAAAGATTGTGATACATGGAATGGAATCGGCGACAACTTCTGTGTCTTCTGGAGTCCCTCAGGGGTCAGTGCTGGGGCCATTGTTATTCCTCATCTATATTAATGATATAGGTATCGGCATAGCATCAAAGATTAGGCTTTACGCAGATGACTGCGTAAATATAAAGATGACTTACAAGCTGACCTTAACAAAATATATACTTGGTGCAACACGTGGCTTATGTGTCTTAACATTGCTAAGTGCAAGTACGTACGCTTTTCTAGAAAACGAAAGTCACTTCCAGCCCATTACTACTCGAATGGTCAGCCCATTTCACAAACAACTGAAGCAAAATATTTAGGTGTAACCCTTTCATCAGACTTCACTTGGACCCGCCACATAGATGCAATAACTTTTGAAGCTGCATGTACAATCAATTTCATTCGCCGAAATTTTAGAAGTGCTCCTCAACAACGATTATATTTATCGAACGTTAGACCCATTCTTGAATATCCCTCCATTGTATGGGACCCACATACCCAAAACTTTATTAACCGCTTAGAAGCGCTTCAGAATCGTGCTGCTCGTTTCGTGACTGGAAATTATAACTGTCCTGGCAGTATTACTGAAATAAAACACTCGCTCGGCTGGCCTAATCTTTCAGCGCGGCGGAAGCTTGCCCGCATTGCTTTCCTACGCGACATCTACCTTAATCGTTCAGTCGTAAACAGGGATACTTAGTTAGAACCGCCAGCATACATATCTAGTCGCTGTGACCACCCATTTAAGATAAAAGAAATAAACACACGCACATATCTCTTCATGAATTCTTTTTTTTTTTTCGTTTTCTTTGAAGTGTTGGATCGCCTTCCATGTGACGTCATGACCATGGTCCGCGAAGAATATTTCACTGAAGTTGTGAGCCAACATGTGTTGAATGCATAAACCCGTGTTGGTATTGCTGGTTTGTTATTTGCTGTTGCTGGTATGTTGTTGATGTTAGTAGTGCGGTTCTTTTTGCCTGCTATACACATCCTATTCCATTGTACAATTTTGTTAATTCTGCGCACTTGTTCACTTTTTCGTATATTTATGCGCATTTATTTGATCTTATTTTTTTTATTTCAAACCCCCATACTGTTATGCCGTCGGGCGAATGTAGGTATTAAAATAAATAAATAAATGAATTGAAATAAATTAAAAAACCGTGCCTAATTGACTGACCGTTATTCGCAATAAAGTGTATGACCGTTCAAAACTTATAGAACACGTTGAATATTGCGAACTCTTCAAAAACGCAACTTGAATCTTCAAATTGTAGTACCTCTGTCCAGTCATTGAAATTTATACGTGTGCTCGTAAGTGGAAATCGCATTTTAGGTGGTAGCCTATCCTTGTGATCTCAAACACTGAGAACGTATTTGTTTTTAAAAAAGAAAGAGTGAGTGAGTGAGTGAGTGAACTTTATTGGGTCCACAATAGACGCGAGTAAACTCGACGTCACCTGGCTAGGCCCACTCGGGGACCATCAGGTCAAACCTGATGGCCCTCTCGCGGGCCCTCTGGACTGCCAGGATTTGAGAGGTCTGATCCTGGGCCTTAATAAGCATCATCATTTCCTCTTGGGTGAAAGGGGGACCGGCAGATGCGCAGCCCCACAGGACATGCTCGAAGTCCGCATAACCACCACACAGGGGGCAGTCCGGGCTTGGGAACCGTTCGGGGTACATTGTGTGCAGTGCTGCAGGGCTTGGGTAAGTGCTGGTTTGTAGAAGTCTGAGAGTCACTGCCTGGGCCCTGCACAGTGAGGAGTGCGGCAGAGGCAGAAGTCTTCTTGATAGGTAATTGTGTTTGCATATCTCGTTGTACGAGCAAAGAGGCTCGGGTCGCCCTAAAAAAGAGAGAGAAAAAATAGTGGCACATACTGCAACCGCAAAATCTCGCAACGCCGACCTTCCTTAAAGTGCAACTCCGGCGATATTGGTGAGTTCGACGGATGTCAATGAAATTGGATGGGTATGTTCCTAAGCACACTTCCGTCATTTCTTCTAAACAGTAGGCTTGAGAGGATCGCAGATTAAAAAAAATAATTTCGTTAATTGCACTGAACCACCTACCTTGCCTCCGAGTCAGTTAGTGGTCCCATTGTGTTATGACGTAAATGGTAAAATACGCAGAGCATATCGGGAATGAATGCCAGATGACCGCGACGACAGCTTCGAGGAGTCGACTATCGTGACGCAGTGTTTGGCACGAGAAGTTGCTGGCTCGAAAAGTTGCGTTCCATGTGGACGGGCAAGTGATGGGCATAAAGTGGGGTTGTACGTATTGTTATGCTGACTGATTAGTTAACTTCCGAGATGCACTGTTTGCCTCTTATCCCAAACGAGCAACAAGCGGGGACCCCTTCCAAGTCCAAAAGCTCAGCCACAGAACGCCGTCGTCCGGCGGAGAGCACTTGCTCCGAATCCGCGTTTGGAACACTCGCGCTTCAGCCAAAGCGAGCAAATGTCATGCTAAAGTACCGGCATTGCTCGCGCCGAAGTGACACTTTTCCGTTTTTGCGAACGACAAAGCTTTCTGCCGCGCTCTCGCAGCATGTTTGCGCGCGGAACTTAAGTTTTAAAAGCGAAGTTTTTCTTTGCGAACATCGCCGGGTTTCGTGACTGTGCCTTCGGCCTAGCTGTTCTCTTGCTGAATAGGCCAACCAATCACTGTGGAGCACGCGCGCCGCGTGCGCCGCTGGGTTCCTTGCAGCACCACCAGATGGCGATCGCCTCCACCCGTCCGCGGCAGCAGCGGCGCCGGCCGTGCGGGGGAACGAAAAAAAGAACCAGACTTGAAACTCGCCTTCGCGCTTCCGCGGCTGCACGGTAATGAGGAAGTAAACGCTTCTTGCAGATAGAATGAATTCGAATTGCGAGACGTTGTATGCGCATTCTGCTTCTGAAAACTTCATGCGTTCAAAACGTCCGTCGTACTGGCTAGTAGTCAGCAAGTCAGCAAGTCAGCTTATCAAAAGGCTCGGTATAATATGTGTGTGCCTGCGTTTGTGTGCGTGAGTGCGTGCGCGTACTCGTCTTTCTACTCTTTATGCGCTCACACCAAAGCTTCGCTGTATATAAATTCCAACGCGTTGGATCTGCTGCAATTTAATTTGTTGCAAAAAAACGCAAATGTGAACTCTGAGAATGTTTGCGCTATGTCTCTCTTACCTACTCATCTAAGCGACTGCATTGGCTATATATATATATATATATATATATATATATATATATATATATATATATATATATATATATTGTACTGAAGGCGATTGACCGCGCTTAGATGTCTGGGAAAAGAAGACGACGATGAGTGTGGTTGTTGTTGACGCTCTAGCTCGCGCTCGCCGGTAACCAGACCTGCCTTTCGGATAGCCTTCTGTAACGCCACATCGAGGCCTCCTTGAAGACCAACACCCCCATTTTAAGTGGTGGAGGTGCGGGGTACTGTTCATCCTGGAACTTCGCAGCCAAACGCTACCATCAGCTTTCACCATGACTGATCCTGGCCCATCGTAAGCTGTTCCCGTGCCAACAACAATCCACTGTGCTGGCGCGCCCCGACAACGCGACCCACCTGTATTTAGCGGCACCGACGACCAGGACGTCGAGGATTGGATCGCCGAGTACGAACGAGTGAGCTCTTGTAACAAATGGGATGACCGCGCCAAGCTCACAAACGTTCACATTTACATCATTAATGTAGCAGGCCTCTGGTTCAAAAACCATGAAATCGAAATCACGAACTGGTCGACCTTCACGGCAGCCGTCGCGGAGGTCTTCGGTCGTCCCACCGTGCGCCGGCTTCGCGCGGAACAGCGCTTGCGCAGTCGAGTCCAACGCAGGGAGGAGACGTTCACAAGCTACATCGAAGATGTTCTCTCCCTGTGCAAGCGCGTCGACCCATCTCTCACCGAAGGAGAAAAAATAAAGCAAATCATGAAAGGAGTCGACGACGACGCATTTCAGATGCTTGTCGCTAGGAACCCCCAGACGGTAGCCGACGTGATACAACTCTGCCAGACTTACGACGAGCTGCGAAAGCAGCGTGCGTCGACGCGCCGTGCTGCTCAAGATACAGCAGACATTTCCACCCTTGCCAGCGACGCCACTGCCGATCACACCGTTTTACTGCCACACATAAAGCAGTTCATCTTCGAGGAAGTTGCACGTCAACTTTCCCTTGTCGCCCACACACCTGAGCCAGCGCCGTCATCTTTAGACCCACCTCTTCGTCATGTCATTGAGACGCAAGTCGCCCAAGCACTACCAGCTGCCCCTCCGGCGTTGCCTGTCCCTACGCCATTAACTTACGCTGCCGTTCTTGCCAGACCACAGGCCCCATCTCTTTCTGGCGCCTACCGTGCCACCGGGTCCTTCTACACGTCGCCGCCACCCTCACGCCCGGTGCCCCATCCTTCTGCGCCCACCGGACCATCTGTTGTGAATCCGTGGCGTACCATTGATAACCGGCCCATATGCTTTGCATGTGGTGGTCTTGCGGGCCATATAGCCCACTGTCACAGTCGCAGCTTCCGCTCTCAACATGGTGTGGCTTCGCCAACCTATCAAGGTGCTCAGCACTCACCACGAGTTCCTTCTCCTGTCGCCGACCCGTTTTCTACACGCCGTCCGTATGACTCACGCCGCTCATCTTCTCCCCGTCGCCGATCCATCTCCCCGATGCTTCACCGACCTAGCCCCGCACGAGAGGAAAACTAACAGCCGCAGTTCCTGAGGCAAGAACTGCGCCGTCATCGAATTCTCCAAGACCTCATTTTTACCCGCCTAACGAAATTGATTTATTGGTAGAAGGTATCGCCGTACGTGCACTTGTCGACACAGGAGCTGTTGTTTCTGTAATTAGCGAAAAATTGTGCCGCGATCTGAGAAAAGTGACCACCCCGCTTACCGATGTTTCCCTGCGTACGGCGACCTCGCATCACGTCAAGCCTACCGCTCAGTGCACAGCCCGTGTAATTATTCAAAATGTTATGTATGCCGTTAAGTTTGTCGTCCTGCCCCGATCATCCTACGACGTAATCCTAGGATGGGATTTTCTGTCTACTCATCAAGCCCTCGTGGACTGCGCGCGTGCCGAACTCACATTGTCGACGCCGTGCCCTGACCTCGACGACCACACTCCCCCTAAAGTGTTTGCCGCGGCTGACGTCCACATCGCCCCTTTGTCCGTCGTTCTAGTACCGGTCGTTCAGTACCTGCCGCCACCAACTCACCTGTTTTGTTTTCGCCATCTGCAGCTCCTGCTCGGCGCCGAAACTTCCTCCTCCCGTGGGCTGTCATCAACTTCTGCAATGGTTCTGCGCGCTATCTACGTGTGCAATGTATCTGCATGTCCGTCACTTCTACTACGCGGCGAGTGTCTGGGAAGCTTCGAGACTTTTGACTGCCTTTTCGAGGTGCAATGCTTGGCGGTAAGGCATCACTACTGATTTGTGCCATCGCTCCTGCCGCTGGCACCAACGATCCTGTCGACATATTCTTAAATGCTGTCGATTCCGCCCTCACACCTGCGCAGCACAAGGAGATTGTGCAACTCCTGCAGCGTTTTCGAGCCTCCTTCGACCACAACCAGTCTTCCTTAGGGCGAACATCAGCAGTTGTTCATCGGATCGATACCGGTCAACAAACACCATTGCGCTAGCGCACATATCGTGTGTCGACTGCAGAACGCCGTGTCATCGATGAGCAGGTAGACGATATGCTGAAACGTGGAATAATCCAGCCCTCCAGCAGTCCCTGGGCCTCTCCAGTTGTGCTGGTAAAGAAAAAGGATGGATCCATCAGGTTCTGCGTGGATTACCCCCGTCTTAATCGAATAACCCGCAAGGATGTGTACCCTCTACCACGCATCGACGATGCCCTGGACTGCCTACACGGAGCAGAATTCTTCTCGTCCTTAGATCTGCGCTCGGGATACTGGCAGGTGCCGATGGCGGAGGCCGATCGCGAAAAAGCGGCTTTTGTGACGCCCGATGGCCTGTATGAGTTCACAGTCATGCCCTTCGGCCTTTGCAACGCGCCTGCTACTTTCGAGCGCATGATGGACACGATCCTTCGAGGCCTCAAGTGGCATGTTTGCCTTTGTTATTTAGACGACATTGTGGTCTTTTCGTCCGATTTTGCGTCCCACCTAACTCGCCTCGAACAAGTTCTCGCTTGCCTCTCAGCTGCAGGACTGCAACTGAACTTGAAGAAATGCCACTTCGCCGCTCGAAAGCTTACGATTCTAGGTCATGTTGTTTCGAAGGACGGTATTCTCCCCGACCCTGCCAAACTTACAGCCGTTTCCGCGTTTCCCAAACCAAGGACCTTGAAAGATCTCCGCAGCTTTATCGGCCTATGTTCTTATTTCCGACGCTTTATCCGCAATTTCGCTATGATCATAGAGAAAGAAATTCAACAAGAGGGGACACTCGGCAAAAACTGGCAACAGGAAACACGTCACCATACGTCACGCTATACTTTTGACACCGAACGTTAGCTGCCGCGAGCATCGAAAAAAAAAGAAAGTGAATTTAAGTTAACAGGCATTGATTTATTTTTTTAATTCTTTGCCGCGAAAACTAAAACGTTTTGCGTATAAATTAACTTAAGCTTTGCGACTTATTTTCCGTGCCTTACCTAGCCACAGGTCAATGACGCGCCAGATACATGCGTCATCCGCCAGACACTCCCCCGAAGCCAGCGAGGATGGCTGCGCGCGCGTTTGAGCGCTCGCACGCGGCGACCCGTCTGTCTCCTTCTTTTTTTTTTTTTAATTGTAACCTGGTTTATTGGGCTCTCGGCGTATTCTTGCGTTCCTTCTGCACTGGGACAAGACACCACTGCACTATTGGACTACGGCAAGGTGAGAAATCTTGTTTCACAGTCTACGACGCAATTAGGCTTACGGCACGGGACCGAGACTTAAGACGCAGTTAGCGAAAAACAGCTCGCCATCCTGGCGCAGTTAATTTGAGTTAATGAATCGTGCTGAGACATGTTTCCGACGCTTCCTATGGGACTATTGTAACTTATTTCGGTTTTTGAGCCACACTGGCCGCACAGGGCGCCGTGTCGCAGTTAGCGCGAACTCAGCCGTGGTTTGTAGTCTAGTGCATCTTGCTAGGAGAAGTTTGTGCCGCTTTCTCTGACGCCAGACATTACTGAAAAGTAATTTCGTTACTTTCTGGGGTACTTGTGAGGCACGCTGGTCGCACAGCGCGCTGTGACGCAGTTAGCGATAAGCAGCTCGGCCGTGGTGATAAAGTTAGTTTGGCGTGTAATGAATCTTAGAAGGACAAGTCTGTGACGTTTTTTGTGGCTCCGCAACAACATATACCTTCTTTCGGTACTCACGCCTGTTGAAAACGCCATGGGCGATTGCCAAGAGTGATAACATGGGGTGTGCTGCTGGCGCCGGCAGAACGCGCGAACGACAAACATATCAGAAACTTGTAATTCGAAAATTAAGTCTTCTAATGGACTGAAAAAAAAAAGGCATTGCACCCACGCATTTGTCTTGAGTGCCTGTTGCGTCCGTCTCTATGTATGTAGCGTACCGTTGCGTCGCCCGAGGCCAAGTTTTGGAAAAGCGAAGTCGCTCGTGTATTTGTCCTGCCAAAGTGCAGGAAATAATGCCCGGAAATGGGGGAACGCTTGGAAATCAGATGTTTTCATATATGTTTGGGATGAGTCGGGTATTTTCTGCGCCATGTATGTAAAAGCGAATTGCTTTTATTTGTAATGCCGCCCATTCACCGCTTTCGCACGTTTCGCCTCTACACGCAGTATTCCTATATCTAAATACCAAAATGACACATGCTTGTAACATGCTGTTACGTGCTTGTAAATGTAACATGCTTGTAATTTACTTTCAGCTGGTGCCGTCCGGTGGAGCTTCATACGGGAACAACTGCTTACCTGGGGTCACAACGTTGGATGAACGCACAAAAAGCGCGGTACGAGCTTTTATAGAGAGCAAAATAAATATTTCCTCATTGCACAAAAGGTCTTGCGTCTACTTTGTGAAATTGCACGTGGCACAGATACGATGGGACTTTACGAGATAGTTCGCAATCGTTTTTATTAAATAATAAACCGATTCTGCACGAAGAGCAAAAGAAAAAGGAGGGGGGGAGGGGGGCGCAGCCGGCGTGCTAGCTTGCGTTCAAAATACGCGCGCCCAAAACCGAAACCGGAAGTGATGTAAGTGATTGACACCGACCGCTTGGCACGCTGCAGTCAATTCGGCCGCTGGGCCCTATGGGAGTGCCCCCTCTTGTTGAATTCCTTTCTCTATGCTATGATCATCAACCCTTTGACCAAGCTCCTCGCTGGCAGTCATAACCTTTCGGCTTGGTCTCCTGCTTGCGACGACGCTTTCAACGAATTGCGCCGTCTCCTTACGTCGCCTCCTATACTGCGACACTTCGACCCCTCTGCACCCACTGAGATCCACACGGACGCCAGCGGTGTCGGGTTAGGCGCTATTCTTGCTCAACGGAAAGATGGGTTTGAAGAGTACGTCGTTGCCTATGCAAGCCGAACTCTCAACAAAGCCGAAGGCAACTATTCGGTGACTGAAAAAGAATGTCTTGCCATAATTTGGGCCATAGAGAAATTTCGTCCTTACGTGTACGGGCGCCCATTTGACGTAGTGACCGACCACCACGCCCTGTGCTGGTTGTCGTCACTGAAAGATCCAAGTGGTCGGCTCGCTCGATGGGCATTGCGCCTCCAGGAATACGACATCCGCGTCGTGTATCGCTCTGGTCGGAAACATTCGGATGCAGAGGCCCTCTCCCGTTCACCCTTGCCTCCCGACCCTATCTGCTTCACCAATACTACCTGCGATACCACCGCTCTTGCCATCTCTGACATGCCATCTGAGCAGCGCAAGGACCCGTGGGTGGCTTCCATTCTAGACTTTCAGTCTGGCCGGACTTCTGCTCCCACTTCTCGGACATTGCGTCGGCAGGCTGAGCACTTCACCACTCGGGAAGACGTGCTCTACCGCCGGAATTACACCCCCGGCGGCCGTAAGTGGCTCCTCGTCATTCCCCGCCACCTGCGCTCCGAAATCTGCTCCACTTTCCACGACGACCCACAATGTGGCCACGCGGGTTTCCTGAAGACGTATTCACGTATTAGGCTTCGGTACTACTGGCGTGGCATGTACCGTTATGTTCTACAGTATGTTCGGTCATGTTCCACGTGCCAGCGACGCAAGACTCCTCCTCAACACGCCGCCGGCCCTTTATTACCTCTGCCATGCCCCGCCCGACCATTTGACCGCGTCGGCATTGACATCTACCGTCCCCTTCCCAGTACACCAGACGGTAACCGTTGGATAATCGTTGCCGTCGATCACCTCACACGGTATGCCGAAACTTCACCTCTTCCTTCGTCCACAGCAAAAGACGTTGCCACTTTCATTCTTCACAATCTCGTCCTTCGTCATGGAGCTCCTCGAGAGTTGCTGAGTGACCGTGGTCGTCTGTTCCTCTCCGACGTCGTCGCAGCATTGCTTCGTGAATGCCGCGTCGTTCACCGCACCACCAGTGCTTATCACCCACAGACCAACGGGATGACAGAACGTTTTAACCGCACCCTGGGCGACATGCTTGCTATGTACGTCTCGTCAGATCACTCCAATTGGGACCGAGTGCTACCTTTTGTTACGCACGCTTATAACACCGCCATTCAAAGCACAACTGGATTCTCCCATTTCTTTCTCCTTCACGGACGCGAACCTTCTTGTACCATGGACAGTATTCTTTTATACCAACCCGACGCCTCCAAGTCCACGACTCTATCTCAAGCAGCTACATACGCTGAAGAATGCCGCCAACTTGCACGTTCCTTCACATCACAAGACCAGTGGCGCCAGAAAGAACACCACGGTGCCTCCGCTACTCCTATGTGCTATGCTCCTGGCTCGCTAGTCTGGCTGCGTGTCCCGTCCACTACACCTGGCCTTTCAACGAAGCTGGTCTCCAAGTACCAGGGACCATATCGTGTACTTCAACAAACATCTCCGGTGAACTATCTCATTGAGCCGTTCGAACCGTCTTCTGACCATCGTCGTCGTGGCCAAGAAATTGTCCACGTGTCCAGACTCAAGAAGTGCTACGATCCCCCTCTGTTTTCTTGCCCCTAGGTCGCCAGGATGGCTCCTTATTCCGCGGGGGGTAATTGTACTGAAGGCGATTGACCGCGCTTAGATGTCTGGGAAAAGAAGACGACGATGAGTGTGGTTGTTGTTGACGCTCTAGCTCGCGCTCGCCGGTAACCAGACCTGCCTTTCGGATAGAATTCTGTAACGCCACATCGAGGCCTGCTTGAAGACCAACACCCCCATTTTAATATATATATATATATATATATATATATATATATATATAAGGTTTACTAGTTTGGACTTGGTTCGGTGAACAGAACAAATCGTCTAACGCTCGTACTTGCAGGCTGCTTTGCGAGCCGCAATTTTCTCAAGAAGCAAAAGTATGTCAATAGTACCGCTGGAAAGGTTTCTTTTTCCCAAGCAGCTTAATTGCCTTTCCATTCGTTGCTATACGGAAGAACCAGAGGTCACTCGCGTGCTGTCTGGTATCGTCTGCGGTGTCTTTTTTATGTCGTCAGCTGCCACAGACGACCTAGTCAACGACTGCTGGAGGAACTACGTCATGCAGACTTCCGATCGAATCCGCTGATTGCGGTGGAGCAGTCTGGACTGCTTCGCAGGGTGATCTTGGATCGATATCAGCTCTCGATCTGTCAATGGAATAGGCGATCCATGCTCCCAAACTGCCATTGGAACAGACTTGCTCCAATAAGAGCGGACACTTTTGATCCGGGAGCGCTCCAGGTCTGCCATTGGAATTCAGCATCAATCTAAGTCTACCTTATCGAACACATGAATTGTGTGCATGAATCCCAGCATGGGACTAGCCAAGCAGGTGGCAACACCCTGTACAGGACCTGAATAAAGTTTTTTTCCATCTATCCATCCAAAAGAGTAGGAAGAATCATACAAAAGCAGTATAACAGCGCGTACCATATGCACGGTCTCCCGCTCTCTGTTTTCGAAGGTGTCCGGTCACTCATACCAGCGTGACTCATGCAGGGTGATGCGACGATGCTTACATGTGCAAAATCTGCGTGTTTTGCTATGGCCTGACATTATGTGATGTCACCGAGAAGCGGCTTGCATTATATTTCAAGCGAACGACGAGCGGTCGTTCTACCCGCCGATGTAAACAAATGCACTGGTGGGTGCTCTGGGATGTCACCGGCGCTCTTCCGGGTAAATTTTGCGCTCTATAAATCGACATATAAACGTGCAAAGCAGTGCTCCAAGACATCTGATAGCGAGTATGTGAAATGCTTTCTTGAGAAGGGGTAAGGCACCTAAAATATCAAGTGGCACACACCAAATCAGTGGTTAGGGCTACCATTGGCCTTCACGTTGAAGCGCGATGTGCTGCGCATGGTTGGCCGGCGTTTTCAGCAACCGGCTCAAGTGGTGGCCGGTCGAATGGGAACGGCGATTCATGGCTATTGAATTCGTCGTATGGGCATCTGTCACTATTCGACAGCTTCGAAGAGCTGGTGCATATGCCACTGTCACACGAACACATAGTGCCAGTGACCCGGCGCGGTCACGAATCAGCTGAGTGTCTGCTCTTAACCGTTTTAGTTCTCCGCGCTGGTGGGACTGGCGTGTCTTCCACGCCTCCCCCGCTCGCATGCCACAATTAACCTCACACGAAGAGGTTCGCTCGATTGCTCGGTCAGGTTTCGGTTTTATTCTTGCGCTTGTAAATTATTTAAAATTATCTTTAAATTCGCGAAAAAAATTCTGCATCAGACTAGGAAGAGTACTAGGGCTAGGAACACAAAATTGATATTACCCTAGCATGGTCGAAAAATCGCCGGAGTTGCCCTTAAAGGACGCGGTTTTCGTACTTGGCCCCCTGATGTTGTGTACTATCGCTTTAATACGTTTAATCACCATTCCTAGAACAAACATTTCTACATAGTAATAAACCATGCCACTGCACGCTTGTGAAGATGCTCACTTCCTTTGTCGAACGACAACAAAAAGGTGTTTGTCATGTCCTGAGCCTGATGGTTTCAAGTACAGTCTTTGTCGATCTCGGTCAAGGATACCACCATTCTCGTCTGCACCGCAATAAAACGTGCCATGGCAAGTAGGACTGGTACATATACTGGGATGAAGCCAAGCCGCCTGGTCCCAATTCCTCACATATTACCACTAAACTCCGCGTCATATCGACCCCTTGCACCAGTCAGTTGTGTCGGTAAGGTAATAGAAACGATGACCCTAGCGTGTAAATTGTGGCAAATGGAGCATTAAGCTGCGGCCATTAGCCTCACGTTATGGCTTGATTCTGACAGGTAGGCAATATACCGAGGTCATTTAGTAGAAAGCCCCCTTGCAACCTGAGAAGTACCTGAACGCTTGTCTCCCGCAATTTCTCTCGATGTGAAGGGCATCTGCGACGATGTTGTGCATTTAGATGCTCTTGATATTAAACGGGGTGATGATTTCTAAGTTTTCCGGATTTTTTGAGAATAGCCTGTTGCAGATAGCATAATTCTAGTCATTGAACTGGATTATTCAGACTTGCACGAGAAATTGCAACACATATTCAAATAATTCTAAAGGTTCCGTTGTGAACTTCCTAATTAATTACTTTATAGCACATATTGCAATTTACTAATTGTAGCCGATGAGCTTGCAAGGTGCATCCAGTTGGAATGAATATCCAGAATGACAGATTCATTCCAACTGGATGCGCCTTGCAAACTCGATCATCGGCTACTTCCTTCCTTTGCCTCACTTCCTTTGTCAAACGACAGCAAAAAGGTGTTCGTCATCTCCTGGGCCTGATGGTTTCAAGTACAGTTTTTGTCGATCTCGGTCAAAGATCCCAAAGTGAGCATACAAAGCATGCCACATATTCTATGGGCATGCTCGAAGGCGGCTCCTTTCGAGGGCCGCAACATTCAAAACCGGCAGCAGTGGGAGACCCTGCTGCTCAGCTCAGAAAAGCAAGACCAGGTCTGGGCCGTCCAGCTAGCCGAGACAGCCACTGAGGCCCAGGGGATCTCGGCCATCTGCTAGGCGGAGGGAGGCTGCGTCCGCCCTCATGATTGCTGGCATCAATAAAAGTTGAATTTCTCTCTCTCCAGAATGACACACGCTCATTCAATGGCCTCCAGATCATTGCGGCGTGCTCTGTAATTACAGATGACGGATTACAAATTACAGATAAGCGGCCCATTCTGTTCTTGCGCCCATAAGTTCATCGCGATTTCAAGAAAGGACGCTGTCAGCAGCATTCACAGGTTTGTTAATCAGTTCAAGTCAATCCTGTTAATTGTAAATGACTTTACAATTTACCGGCCTCGATCTCGGAATCTGTGTATGCCGCTGGGATTATGTACCCCTTCGGGTCATCTGCGATGGGAGCGGACACGTCTATGCCGTCAGTGACTCTATATGGCTAGCAATTTTGACTGCGAAATATGGGGCAGTGATGAGACGATCACACATCGTGTGTGTGAGTTCCACCCGTTTTGAATGCAGAGGAAAAGTGTTCACCGCTAAGTGCAAGTTCGACAGTCATTCGCTATAACAAGAGAGATTTAAGATGCAAGACCCCCGTCAGCAGTCACTGCTGCGAACTTCGTAGGGTGATAGACACTATAGCACCAATTTTCCGATCTCGCAATGCATTTGGCATAACCAAATAGTGTGCCGGCGACGTGTCCCCGCATTCTACAATGCACTCTTCCATCGCACGCCTTGCCTCTTCTTCTGCGTTTTTGCAACATATTCTTTCCCCTTTCATTCTCTAAATGGTCGCGCCACCTTATATATACGGATGGGGCACTAAGGAAATAAATACAAGAATTCGCAGTTCATGCTACACCCGTATGAGATTATAGTGAGATGTATTCGATATTATTTGTGGGCTTTAACCGATTCTGACAGGTAGGCAATATCTGTCAGAACCTTCGCACTGCTATCGTTACGTATTTCCTGCTGCCGACGACACTGTCGCTTCAGACATTCACGTTCTTATCGGCATCGGCTGGCGTTGCGTCGGTCGGCGTCGAGTGGACATGCCATGGTCAACATCGGCTGGGGGATACGTCAGATCTCGCTCCTGGATCTATCATATCCGGATCTAGGCGTTTAGGCTGGTCGCCTCCCTTCGTGTGGAAGACGAGCAACGCCGAGTGACACAACACCCACCGACGCAGATTGACACGCTGAATATGTGTCGCTCTTCTCCCGCATTTTGACACATAAGCCTCTTGTAAGAACAGTTTTGGTGTTAACGCTATAGCAATGGCTTTCCGCCTGTTTCATCTCGAGCGCTATCGAGGTGGGACGCCTGCAACCCCACTGGCGGCGCAGCTAATCATGCCAGCGTTGTGAGGCACATGGTAGCTGCGAGGAGGTATAGTGTCTGCTGCGCCGCAGCAGTTGCCTCGCATGCTGCGTATACCACCAGCATGTCCACTCCGGCGTGTCGTTAGAACACCGTGCCAAGAGCTCGAGCATGATGCTAAACCTTGCTATGACTTTCTATGCTTCGCTCTTCTGGTTAACCTGTGATTTTTTTTTTTTTGCACGTCCGAACTAGCTGCCCACCGCTTCCCATAGAGATAGATAAAGAAAACCTGCGTAAGTCTAGCAACACGTATCACAGTTGGCCGCTAAGCGCTTCTTGCTCATAGTCGCGCAGAGTCGGCTTTTGGGTCCGACTGGCCTTTTCAATTTTGCAGAAACAAAAGTCAGAACATCGCAGTCACCAGGTGCACCGACGGTGGTTACCCCTCCACAGACTCGGCCCGAACCATCACCGCAGCTTGCATAGGGAACACCGCGGTACTAAACCAGGACGCATAAACTCGGTAAAGAGAGAGAGAGATAGAAAAAAACACTTCGCATGTGCACGGTGTCCAAGACAACGTAGAAGGCGATGAGAAGCTAAAGTTCACACACTAATGTGATTGCGGCAGCACTAAACGCACAAAAAGAACAGCTTCAAATATCATCGAAAGCAGAACCCACCGCTATGAGTTCTTTCACAGCGGAGCTGTATATGTCTACTCTCCCACACATTTGTCAATGTCCGCGCTTCCAAACTCCCGCGCCCTCTGTTTAGAGGCAAAGCAAACCAGTAAGGCATGTGCTGAACACTGGCGTAGCAACAGGAAAGCTAAGAAACCACTCAATACATCGAGTTTCATACATTAATCACTAGAGGGAACTCTGGCGCTAGTGTCTGCGGGAGCTGCAATGGGGGTGGTTCAGCCAGCATGAGAATTATGAGAAGTACATGGATTTGCCTAAACTTCGACCTTCAGGCCATTACGCCCCGGACGCATGCATCGACAAGTGGCATAGAACGTCCTTATGAATTTCTTGCTGGCAAGCCAGCGTCTTGAGACGCTTGGCGCGTTTCAATGTGGACGCCTCGACAGTTTGAACCACTATTAGTAGTTATTGTGCGTGTTCGCAGAGTATTCTACAGACACGGCAGGGAAAAGCTCCAAAATAAGTGAACTTTTACACTCAGTGGTGTGCTTTTTAGAGCGCAGCCGTTCCTACGGCGAGCGTCGTCGGAGTCAGCGGCGTAACCGAGTGAACGAGCACAGCGAACTATGGCAGAGAGAACGCGGAGCGAGAGATGAAAGACGCGAGCCGCGAACGGCGGAGATAGGGTGCCTCGATGCCCAGCGCCGCTGGCATCGAGGCGCCCTAGGCGGAGATCAATGAGAGCGGCCCCTCGTTAACGTCCGCGCGGGAAGCTGGCGCTATGCGAACCCGCCCGACGGCTGGATGCATGCTCGTATCCCGGCTATGGTGGCTAGCCACCATATCCCGGCTGAGAGCGGTCCGGCTGAGAAAGCTGGTCTCAGCCGGACCGCTCGTTTCGTACTATTGTCTTCTCGCGTCAGCTTTCGCTCGCGCTTGTTTGGTTAGCTTGGTTTGGTCTCGTTCGCGCTTGTTTCGATTGTCATGGTTTGAGATTGTTTTTTACAATGATGAGTCTAAACCGAGACGTTCTGTTGGAAACGTTTTGGGAGACAGTGCGCCATTCCGATTCTGTACAAGACGGACCCTGAATACAAGGACGCCAAGGCGACACCCAGTACCTCATTCTCCTTGACTTTGGAACGCGGCGACAACGCATCAGAAGATAGCACACGAACATGATTATGATCAGTGGCAACGACGTCGTCATCTTCATAAAACATGACTCAAGCTAAGAGCGAAGGATTAAGAACGAAAACACCGAGCTGACCTGTAAGCAGAAGAAAAAAAAAGCACGCGACATCTCACATCTGCAAAGAGGAGGAGAGATTTTCATGCTGTCACGTGACTGCCGCAGCGGCTCGCCTCCAGTTGGTGTGGCCGTTCTGCCGCAGCTCCGGTACATTGTACTAGAAGGCTTCTAGAACACTGTAGCTCCGGCTAGGCCACAGTATCCGTAGCCACCCGATTCAATGGGAACAGCCACATATCATCATCAGCTGCTGCGTTTTAACGCCGACGGCGCGCCGCGCGCGTTTTACCGCTAATGTGTATGGAGCTTTCTGCGGCGACGATCGCTCCGAGATAGCGCCAGAGTAGTGCGCATCGTCTCTTCACCGATAACGCCATCGATAAGGCATGCGGCGAACGCGTCAAAACAAAGTTCTGTATGAGCGGAGGACTGTCTGCGGCGGCTGCTCTGAATCGCGCCCACACGTCACCCGCGCACTGCCTCTCGTGATCTCCCGATTAGCGAGTCAGTCGGGCCACAATTCGCTCCGTTTGCAACGTGCCGCAGGAGACAGATTGTCCGCGCCAGCCAATATATCGCGAAATGAATACACGTACAGAGCTGCACTCAAATTTCGCATTAGAGAGTATCGTAATTGTCGGTGATTTTTGTTTTTGTTTTTGCAGATCCAACAAGGACGCAGTCATGATTAAATAAAAAGATACATGCTCACTATTAAACTTGTTAGGAATGCTACTTAAACTTTACAATAGTGGCAAGCGCGAAATAAATAGTTGATCGAAATGCAGAATAATACTAAGAGCAGGTGATGAGGTTCCTTGTTACGGCTTCCAAGCAGGGCTGTGCTTAGCAAATCGGGTCCAGAGCAATACAGACACTTCTGCCGGGTGTTTCTTCGTTAGCCAGTCCACAGAACACTATACAAACTGTTCAACTGCGCTTTCCACCGTGGAACGGAAATACTTAAAGCATTATTGGGTAATTTTACAGCGGAGCTGCATATGGCAAGGTCACCATAGAATTTTCGTGTCTGCACACAGAAACTCCCGAGGCTCCGAGTCGTACAGATGCCGCCCTCTATGAGGAGCCGGCGCGAATTCAAGGGCACCAGTAAAGCCCGCTTCACATAGTGCGATTTTGTCTGCGAATTGCGAATTCGCAGCTGCGGGAAATACGCCGCCGACCCTTCGTGCGTGCGATTTCTCGATGTTCGGCGTGCTGAACTTCTCTGCGAAAACGCAGATGCGGTGGAAACAGACGACCGATATCAGGCGGCTCGCTTTGTTTATTTTTTTTATTCATTACATTAACTACGTTAATAAAACTTTAAGGAGTTTAAATATATAGTTTGGAAACATTGCAGAGTCGTTATTTTAGCAAAAAAAAAGTTGGTATAACATACACAGAATAATATACGAGTTTGCAAATCCTGTGCTACGAGTATGCGAAAAACGGAGCTGCCGTGGATCGATGGCGAATTTCGCATTTGCGGAAATCGTAGCTGCGAAAAACGCACTACGAAATCGCACTAAGTGAAACGGGCTTAAGGCATGTGCTCACACCTGGCGTAGCAAGAGGAAAGCTAGGAAACCACCCAATACTACATAGCGTTCCGCGCTCGGTGTGATGGTGGATTCGGCTGCCTCGATCGGAGAAAACAATGGTTGGTCTCGTCGAGGCTCTGTTGTGGCTCCGTAAAGAACCTAGTTGGCTAGTGTTGATTGAGTGTGAGTTGCCATGGTGAGGCCATGCGTGGTTAGAACTCCCGAAGAGCAGCTCGCTTACGAAGTGCAACAGCGCGAACTTCGAACTTAGACGAGAATACGATCGATATCATAGCGACCACAAAGCCACTGTGACCGTCGTTACTAAGTGACAATGACTGATGCAATAAAGTATTTACAAGTTTTCTTCCCACGATGTTTGTAGCTCGCGGCGGCCGCATTTCGATGGAGGCAAAATGCAAAAACGCCCGTGTGCTTGCGTTGTAGTGCACGTTAAAGAACCCCAGGTGGCCAAAATTACGCCGAGCCTTCCACTACGGCCGTGCCTCATAATCAGAACTGGTTTTGGCGCGTAAAACCCCAGAAAGAAGAAGAATGTTTGCAGCTCCGCTGGTCATCCACCTTCGCAGGGCGGAATGGACTTGAATGTTTTACTGTTGGGCGGTATCCAGCCGCTGATCGCGACAACAGCGTGGAAGAGATGTGATCACTCGAAAAAATGAAATTTTAGCGAAATGACCGTTTTTTCACTCCCCGTCACCCATGGGTATATGAAAGCAGCAAAAACAAACGGTCCAAGTTTGCCTAATAAAAAAGAGTTCATTGGTGTAAATCATGCGAAAGTTAGGCTGGTGTCACTTCGTGAGTGTATACACTCAGGCGGCATGTTATTTCATCCAGTCTAAGTAACACTTGTGATGGGGGTGGTGTGCTGTACCTCAATCGTTTGTTGCTCACAGAGCCAACCTCGGCATACGTCACGTGTCTAGAGAGTCACAGGATCCGTCCCTGTATGGATGATAATTTAATACTGAGCCACTCGAGTTTGGGTGGATAAGAGACTTCCTTTGCAACCGTGCACAATTTGTTACACTTACACCTCCTACTGCGACATTTTGTATCCCCCAGAGGACAGTGCTAAGTCCGTAGGTTTTTTCTGACCTATATTACTGATCTCATGACCTGCGTAATATTTTCGAAAATTGCATTATTTGCCGACCACTGTGCAATTGATAGCAAAAATAACAAACAAGACTCTCTTGGTAGAAGACGGCTGTAGTAGGAGAAATTTTTTGGTGCATGGGCTACGGAAACATCACAAATAAGAGCAATGCGTGTATTGGGATAATTTCTTGAAGAAACGAGAATCTCTGAAAATAATTAAAGGTTTTCTTTTTTAAATATTTTGCAAGACGTTGGTTTCTCTGTTACGGTCTTCAACACTTTTTCAGATCTGTGCATCGATGCACGCTTATGGCCTCACAGAGCCCAATATTCCAGAAATGCATGTTCATTGTGCAATGTATAGTCTTGTATTGTGGTCATGGTGTATTGTGCTGGTCTCTATGTATCTTTTTGTTTCATTTTTTTTTTCTTTTTCACACGGAGTGCAGTAAGCTTGTGTTCTGGATTGGGGTCTTGTCTTGCGAAGTTGTGGCTTAGCTGCAACGACTTGGAAACTATTCGCGGGAACTTGTCCTTGAGGGCATTTTGTATCGCTATGGCTTTGGTTCTTCTAGGTATGCTTCTCTTTTTATCACGCTTTGGAGCAGAGGAGTGGCCGTGACCTTAACGAGGCGCCAGCATCTTCTTACATTCCTTACACACATTTAATTCAAAAAAGGTAAGAAGACAGTTGACTGTCTTGTAGTGTCTTGTAGTGTATTGTATTGTAGTGTAGCTGGTTAGTTTAGTGCATGAATGTGCGTTGTACAGTTTTTGTCTTACTAAACATACTTTCCGAAAGGCCGACATGCAGATTTTATTAATGTACATAGACCAAGATAGGTTATTAGTAGTAGTAACTTTAGCGTATATTTGAATTGAAACTTCCTCTTAGTGTGAAAAACCGAGGGTGTAGTATTAAGATATGGTAATTTATTACGCGTGACACGAAGAAAAGCAGATTTTTTCGCGTTGCAGTGATGACCATTCCCGATGTCTTGCACCAACCGAGTATGTTGTTAAGGCAAGCGTTAGGTTCAACCTGATCGTTGTTATAGCGCGAATTTCACGGTACAAAACACAATCACCGGCACATAACGTATGCTAGCTAGTACCAGAGTCTACAATGCTTACGATATCATTAACATGCGAGAACAGTAAGGGACCTGGGACGCTACCCTGAGGTACCCCAGATGTTACAGCAAGACAGACCATGTGTTGGCCTATCTATTTCAACCAACTGTTTTCGGTTAGTTACATATGCAGCAACCTAGGACAATAATCTTTCTGACTAGCTGAAATTCCTGAGTTCAAGTAATAAACGGTCGTGAGGTACGAGATCGAGTGCCTAGCAAAAACATAAAAAGATCACATCTGTCTTGTCATTGTTGTCAGGCGATGATGTTAGTGTGTGTGAACTGTGTGACTTCTGAGTGTCCTTTTCTGCACCCGTGCTGGAAGCTTGTCAGGCAGGAATGCTTATCTTTGAAATTATATGCTCCACCAGTCTGAGCATGATGATACTAATAGGCTCACTGAACGGTAACTACTAAAAATTAGTTAGTCTCTCTTTTTTTTTCTTCTTGAAAACGGGAACTACTCGGGCTGTCCTCCGGTCATCAGGCAGATCGCTGATATTTCACGAAACATGCACATCGATATAGTTTGTAACCCTTCTAATTGTACATCTAGGTTACCTACGCCGCAATCCGCCGTTTTTATTTTCCTGTGCTGCTGTCTTCCGCACGCCGCTGGAAACGTTTTGGAAGGGTGCCGGGGCTTTCGCTCGTTGATTCGTGAACCAGCGCATGTTGAGTGCACATCGGCTGTGCGTTTCGTGGATTGCCAATAATTATTAATAGCTTCTCCGGGGCAGCATGTCGTTCCTGGAAGCCATGTAGCACTCACCAACTATACAGGGTGTCCCAGCTAAATGTAGCCAATCTTTTAAGTACAACGGAGTGTGCTAGGAAGCTCAAACCAACTCAGTGGTGTTGAGGTTCGCGTGTCCTAGTGTGTGGTATTTTTTTCGTTTTGAAAACTCAATTAATTAGTATAAACTAACTGCCTAAATTTTTAAATATTGCCTTCACTAAGAAAGTGCCAATACGAAAGTTGTAGATCACATTTAAAAATGACAACTAAGTGTTTACAACTAAGTACCATTGATGGAGCTTCTTGTAATTGCCTTTAAATAAAACCCGCGAAATTCAAAAACAAGTGCGTGATAGCGCCCGATTTCAGCGCTCCCAGACGACCGACCAAGAAACGAAATCCGCTTATCTCTTCAGGGGTTCCTGGACGGGCTTGGCGTTTCCGGTGGCCGCAAGGTACACGCCAGCAATTCTCGCTAGTAAGATACGATCGCGAACGAATAGAAGAGCATGACAATTCCATTTTCCTTCCCGATTACAGTTCTGCGGTCAGCAGTCACTATAACCCGCTTTTCCCCCTTTTTTTTCTGCGTGTTCGAGCTTCATTCCACAATGGAGCGAATGATATGTTTATGCCACGTCCCGTCGAAGCGCGACACACCTTCACCACCGCCGCTCACTCTGGGCGCCCGCTTGCTTTTCAGCAGTTCGTGGCGCATAGCTTGCGGCCACCGGAAATGCCGAACCCGTCCCGGACAGCATTGCAGAGACAAGCGGATTTCGTTTCTTGATCGGACGTCTGGGAGCGCTGAAATAGGGCGCTATCACGTACTTGTTTTTTTTTAATTTCGCGGGCTTTGTTTAAAGGCAATTACAAGAAGCACCATCAATGGTACTTCGTTGCAAACACTTCAGTCCAGTGGCGTAGCCAGGAATTTTTTTCGGGAAGGGGGGGGGGGGGGGGGGGGGGGGGGCTCACCTTGCAGCGCAGCCTCATCCTTAGAGAACTTGTCGAGGGATCAAATATATGAATAATAACTGCATTGCCATTGCCAATACCATTGTATATTAGATGCTGCAAACGAATTATTGAACGCTACGCACTGTCGTACAAGTAAAATATGTATCTTTCATAAAAGAATATATTCGTATGTCGCAAAAATTGCGGCTGAAATAACTGATATCAATGCTTCCGCGTTTTCGTGTCTTTTTAATAAGTAAAGAACATATCACGAGAACCTTAAACCTATATCAGTTCGAAACCAGCAAAGCAGTGCATGCAGCTGATATGAAAAACGTAAAGGCCATGAAATTAACAAGTTGAGAAGAAATATTTTGATGAATCTATGTTATTCAAGAACCTTGTTTGTACATATGCAACGGCCAATGATGCTGTCCTTCGTTGCAGTGGATTGCGCAGGATCAGCTGTATTGTGAGTAATTGCACTGAAATTATAGTGGCAACAGTGAGTGCATATAAAAAGCAGGAGTTCTGCAAAATATGCATTAGAAAAGCGAAGATAGAATGCAATATACAAATGCGAAGGTACAACTTGATAAAGGGCAAAGAAAGTGTCACTGGAAACAAGGTTCACTGCTTGTATACACAAAATCTTGCAACAAGATATTTAAAAATACGTACAAGTCACCAATAACTCTACGTATCTAAGCAAATGTCACTGTATATGATCCGTCAAACAAGACAAATAAACATGTTGCGCAGTCACGGATGGTAAACTTAACGCATAGAAAGACAGACGATCCAGGCAAGAACAAAACTATGATCGCAGAAATCGTGATATGTACTTGGACCATCCTGCTCTATATGGGTAGAATGATAGAGGAAGATGCCGAAATCAGTACGAAAATGTGTATTTTAACTGCCTGCCCAGCGGTAACAATTATTCTGCACCCAAAATTAAAGAAGGGTATTGCTTCGTTTCAAAAAACAAGTAAAATCAGGTAGCTAAAAAGGAAAGAAAAGGACAAACGAAAACCACACATGATGCGGGAAGTTCAACTACCCAATATCCGAGTGTGCTTGTTGGGAAGCGCTGCGTGGGCCGGGCTTTCAATGAGCAAGGTCAGTCCAAATCAGCTATTAATGTCCTTGTAATTTTCGTATTCGCATGATAATTTTAATCATGATGCTAACTATTACAATAAACGGCGAAAATTTCTGCGGTTTTAAAAGCTAATGAACAGTCATCCGTTTTCATAATTACGAGCTTATTGACCTGAAGGAACAGAGCTATTTAGTTGCATTGATTTGTGCGGCTTCGCTATCCAAAGTACAAACTTCAATCGGCTGGAGAAGTTTAGCGAAGCGGTCAATGACTTCGCACACGTTGATGCCGACGTTTCTATGGGCGTATAGAAGCGCCAGCCTAACCATGCGTTCCTCAGACATTGTAGAGCGCAAGTAGTTTTTTAGCAATCTCATGTTTGAAAATATTATCTCTGCGCTGGCAGTGGTCAGTGGAAGGGCGACTACAATCTTCAGCAGTCTGTACACATTTACATAGAACCTGCAGTCGCAATGAGAGAGGGCATCTATTCCAGTGCTGAACCCTAAAAACATTTCTTCGATGTCATTGGCATCCTTGTTTAGGTACCTTGGACAAACAGTAATCTGTTCGATTCCAGCAATATACGTCGTTTCGTCAGCAAGTACGGAGAAGCAGCCTGCAGTGTTTACTTTTGCATCTAGCCTTTCTGCGGTAACTTCACCACCACAAATTTCTATAATTTGGTTTTGTACATCTGGGCTTAAATACGAGGCATTACTGGGGTAACTTACCAAATGGTTCTTCAGATATGTATCTCCAGAATCAGCTCGCATGCGAAGAAGCGCTCTGAAAATACCAGTATTATCAGCGGGGGCTTTGCTTAAATCCGTAGAACCACTGTCGCTATGGCCACGGAGAGCCAGACCTTGTCGCCCCCAAAAAAGAACTGTCTCAATAATAGGCCGTTAACTTTCTTCTGTTTTCTCTTATTTTACTTTGCATGCCCTGATCCAGCTGATCGATCACATTGGGCGTGCTTCCTGAAAATGTTTGGAGAAAATTATCAGCTACAAGTTGACAGTCACGGTGATATTTAGTATTTTCGTGTGTGTGGAAGATTGCGAGCGCGTGCTTACATTTCTGGAACATGTAGCTTGAACACGAGGGCTCTCCTAGTGCGCGCATGTTGGCCCAAATTTAAAGGAAAATTAAACCCATAAAGTTTCAGAATTTTGAAAATCTAAAGCACGCCTATGGAAATGTCAGCGCACCTTTCGAGTCAAGAGTTTATGAGAACTATTTACCCATAAAGTTTCGGAATTCAAATCCATGCGCTCCGTAGATTCCGCTGACCGCTGCGAGATGCCGCGACGCGCCCGCTCGCTATCGAAAAGCCTTTGAAACTTTGTGCTCGGATGGGGCTCCTTGCGTTATGTGACTCCAGGTGCATGGGCATTGCCACGAAATCCAGCCCGAGTTCGCAATGCTCGTTCCGAAATGTCTTTTCGAGCATGAAAAAGAGAAAACGACATTGTAGATAAAATCCAGAATGATTCCCGGCCCCGCCAGTGGTTGTTTTGGTCGGCGGTGCATGACAGCACGAAAAAATTGAGGGGGGGGGGGGGGGGGGCTGAAGCCCCATCAGCCCCCCCCCCCCTGGCTACGCCCCTGCTTCAGTCGTCCATTTTTAATTGTGATCTACAACTTTCGTATGGGCATTTTCTTAGTGAAGGCAATATTTAAAAGTTAGGCAATTAGTTTATACTAATTATTGAGTTTTCAAAACGAAAGGAATACCACAGACTAGGACACGCGAACCTCAACACCACTGAGTTTGTTTGAGCTTCCTAGCACACTCCGTCGTTTTTAAAGCATTGGCTACATTTAGCTGGGACACCCTGTATATACAGTAGAGGGTGAGCAGGCCTGAGTGCGCTGTTGTGTTAACAGTGCGGCCAATAAAGGCATGCTGAGTTCCGTCTGCCGACGCGGCTGCATTGGAGTTTGTTGTCGCTGACTTCTGCACTTGCACCTCAGTTTATTTTTATTTATTTTTACACATTTCAAAGACATTTCGCATAAATAAGAAGTCTTCGAGCACGCAGCCTTCCACATCGGATTTAGCAAGGCGGTGCACTTGTTTACATCTACAACCACGCATCGTGGTTAGCGTCAAATATTGGGGAAAAGGTGCATCACTGATATGAAGTAATGTCAAAACCTAGAATTAAACACACATATCTGCGAATATTAGCCGCGTTGTTCCACCGTGAGACGAGCCAGTGTGAGCGGCTGAATCTGAAGTTGAGCTCCAGCAGCTTTCACTGCTGTCAGGTCGAGCGTCTCAAGCACTTCAGCAAGGCGAAGACGCTTGGCTGCCGCTGTCCCCCGCGCCTCCGACGAGAAGCAAGGCGGGCTAGAAATGCCAGGATCTGTCACTAAATCGCTGCGAAGCTCGCTCGTATCACCGACGTCAAAATCAGCGGTGCCAAAACACCAACTACAGTGTATACCAACTACGCTTGGCTGCCGCCATTGCCGCCGGCTGAAGCAAAATAAAAAAATTGCCCGCCAATCCAACCTGTGAAGGTGGTTGGAAAGCGAACCACCACAGGGTGGATCACAGGGTGGATCACCCTCACGGTGACTGCGGTGCACTTGATATTTCACACACTACAACGTAACTTTAACCACGGCCTTTATTATTATTTACTTCACAACAATGTTCACTACTGCTTTATGATCGGTGTGATATACACTACTAGACTACCCCATAGTGGGGTAGTCTAGAAATGAACCGAAGCAGTTACTAGGCTGGAAGGGTTTCGAATGACGCCAACCCTCTTTCAAGCAGCTGCATAAGCTTTGCAACAGCTGCAATCTAATCTTACGGACCGCGCCGAGCCTGTTTCCGTTGTTTGCCCGCAGCCCTTATCATCCATCATGTTGGCTCATCACTTTGAAGCTTGTTTTTGTGGTTTTTCTTGCGAAAACGAGTGCTTAGTTGTACGCTGAATGCCTGAATTCAAGTAAGCTATACTGCTATACCTGCAATTGTTAGCGGTTCGTCGGGATCGTTTTTTGATTACAACGACGGACACGACAGAACCCTTGGCTGGTAGAGGTACAAAGCTTCGCTTTAAAAGAAATTAGGAGGATATGAAGGTTTAAGTCACGTGACTTCCTTCGTACTCTGCGGCGAGAGCAGTCCGGACTGCTCCCGGCTGCTCTCGGCGCAGCGAAACTGCTATTGTTCTACTTATGGAGGAAGGAAACAAAGCAGGAGAGGCCCTGACGTCACTTTTTTGAAGCCGGAAGTGCTGCAATGTTGGCGTGCCACCTTTCTTTGCGCCTCCAATCAGGGGTTCTGCAGCCCGCCGGAGCAGATGGGCGCGAACTTTGAACTTGCATTGTTACGAGCCGCCGGAAGTGTGTGCTGCTGACGCGCGTCAAAACAAAGCCTACAAAACTTCTGTAGCAGTTTTAGTGAAGCAGACGCGCTCCTGTGTTTTTCCGTGGCACGTTGAAGAAGACAACGAAGACCCGCGCCGGGATCGCTTGAGTGTATCTATTGCTGGCCGACACTCATACTCACAGACCCAAAACACAACTTTCAAGCTTACACACCAAACCCCAAAGTCAGCTTTTCTTGCGAACAAAAGGTGCTGCGAGAAAGACACCGGCGGAAAAATCTTATCTCACTTTTCAGAGACCGAGAGCAGCAGCAAAGCTTCAGGAGCGCGGTTGTCATGGCAACGTTGACATTTGGGGTACCCGTCCCAGTGCTCCTTTGCGAAAAACAGCACGTGACTTCCGCCACACCTTCTCCAATACGCTCGTGCTTGCCAGGGCCTCTCCTGGGGTTTCCTTCCTCCATGTGTTCTACCACTGGATGAAAGCTCTCCCACTCCTGTTCGACCACTGAAACACGTCGCCTCTGGAACGAGCACTTTCAGCGTGCTTTTGAGTGATCCTGTTCTCCCAATGGAATTCGCCATTACCTAGTTTACCTATACTCGCGGACAACTTTCTGTGGCAATGAAGGGAAAGCTACGGGCGCGTGGATGCTGCACATGTGTTACCGCACCAAGTAGTCCGGCAGCGTTTGACAGTGCCTTTGGTTGCTCGGAACGGACGCTGAATCGACGCAGCTTTCACGTGCGATGGTTTCGCGTTTGCCCAGACGCGGAAAGGAAAAGCCACAAAATAAGTAAACTTTTACGCTCAGTAGTGTGTTCTGTCTTATTTAACTGTTGCTAATAAGCTGTTTATGTTTTCTCTTCCCCGGCTTAAACCAACGTGGTTTAAAACGAGGGACTCTTTTCAGAAGCGCTCTCGCTTGTGCGCGCTTTGCCTCCGTAGCTTTCCCTTCATTGCCACAGAAAGTTGTCCGCGAGTATAGTGGACTATCCATTTCGACGACCGTTGATTCGCTGCTGCTTGACGTGCAGGAAGGAGACTGGCTGGCACCTTCCTGCACGTCAAGCAGCAGCGAATCAACGGTCGCCGAAATGGCGAAATGGACAGTCCACTAGGTAGACTCTTACAGAATACCACCCCAGAAACGGCGTGAAACACGCAGTAAGAGAAGCCGCGGTGACCGTTGTAGACGCGGCGCAGTGGACTTCACTTGGGATAAACACTGAAACTTCAACAAGGAATATCACGGTGGCGCAGAAAGTGTGGATGAACTTTGATTTTACAGCGAAGCTTTTAAGGGCTCAGTTTTTGACGGTCGCGTCCGGATGTAGAAAAAAAAAGTTGTCGCAGTTTCACCTGAAAGGCGAAGCATCAATTGCGATAGCAAATTTGAAGAGAGCTATACGGAGTAATGATAGCAGCTTTATCAGCTGTATAAACTTGGACATGCAGCAGCACCGGCAATACGCAGAACTGTTGTCGACGCCGTCGGCGTTTTGCCCGCGTTCGCTCAAAATGCGTGCGGCGTTGGTGACTGTTGCCGGAGCCTCTGATATAAATAGGCACTTGGTGCCGCAGCTAAACGTCGCCTCCCTTCCCTCCCCCTCCCCCCCCCCACGGCCTTTCGTGCGTCGGAAGAAGGCACGTTTGCTCTACATATATGGTGATTGTAGAGGAGGAAAGAGACGCCTACTTCTGCAGCCCTTAAGGGAGCACAGCGCAGAACGCGCGTTTGTTCTCCGCCGTACGTTCACTCCCCGTGAAAGCGCGCGTCCCTCGCGCCCTTTCACTCGCACATACAGCGTTCGGCGCGCGGCGACGATTTCATCTCCACTGACATCATACGGAACCTCACGGCGACGGCGACGCCGACGGCAGAAATCTGCTTTTGAGTGTCCATATAATTGCTATCGCAATAAAAGTATCATTAGCCGTATGCTGCATGTGCGAGTGAAAGCGCGCGTTCCTCGCGCGCTTTTACGGGGAGCGAACGGACGGCGGAGAACAAACGCCACTTCTTCCGTCGCGCGAAAGGCCGTGGGGGGACGGGAGGGAGGGAGGGAGGGAAGGAGGGGAGGCGACGTTTAGCTGCGGCACCTAATGCGTATCTTGCGACCGGGCGCAAGGGGAACTGGCGACTCAATCTCCCACGCGAAAGGAGGACAGCGGGAAGGCAGCGCGGGAGGGAGGGGTTGCGGCTTCTGCTCTGCGAGCAACTTGTACTTTGCGCGGCCCCGCGGGCAGTCGCGCGCACCGTATCTTGAAAACGATCTGCAACACGGCTCCTACCTTTGTATGCGCTGTACTTTCGCCGCTCAGTTTCCGTTGAAGCGATAGACTGCATGAACCTTCACTCGCTGCTGCTGGCGTGCTTGCTCACGCCAGCGTTTTGACAGCAGTTGTGTGCGGTCACACAAACAACGCGCAGAACTGTTGTCGAGCGGCGGCGTTTTGCGCGCTTGTGAAGGACGTGTCAACCTTTGCCATACACCCTATGGCGGTGTACCGTAGCGACCATAAGGCCATGGTCCCTGAAAAGAAAAAAATTAGTGTGGCGTTAGGCACGTGTCCCCTTTAGCATATTTTGACACAGGCATACTCTATCACATTCCACTCAAGTGCGGTAAAGCTTATATTGGACAGAGCGGCAGGTGCCTCAATATTAGACTAAACGAACATCAGCACTCTCTTAACAATACCAATGCTTCTCATCTAGCCTCGATTTTTTTACGTGCGGTTGTAGGCCATTGTTTGAGAACACAAAAGTCCTTTCTAGACAAATGCCAAACTACACGCGAAATAATTGAGGCATTTCACACAAAAAGACTAGGAGAAACCTGTGTTAGCCAGGCATCATTATCATTGCCAGAAGGTGAATTTCAACATTTGCTCAGCACGTGCGTCAATGCGAAGTAGTGTTTTTTCTTGTTTAAATTTTAGCGGCTTCACCATTTTCTGATTTGTTTTTTCTGGTAGCTGTTATCCTTTCGACCATGTGATGTTTTCCTTTGCTACGGTTTTTGCAATCACTTATATATGTTTGTTCTTTCCAATAAAGGTTTAGTTGTGAGTTAGCGCTCGTCCTGTCTTCTTCCGCCACCGTCCGTGTCTTCTTCGCGCTTATACCAAGAATATATTTCTCATTCTTTAATATTTCAAATAACCAAAATTACACCATCACATCTTAATAGTCATAATTGGAAATACATATTCCCACCATAGTACAGCTTCGCTGGTCTTCCATCTCCACCCCAGTGGAAGGGCTGACAGTTTCTATATCAGCCGGTCCTCCCAGTGATTGAACCTTTCAGTGACGTGCTAGGAAACTGACGATTTCTCGACGCAACGTTTTCATTAATAATTATAATAATAATCATATATATATATATATATATATATATATATATATATATATTGGTTAGCCGCCATCAATAATTTTGGAAAGACAGTAAATACTGTTTATGCACAGTCGTTATGCTAATAAAGGAGTGTTTATTCATATTGTAATGAGGAAGAAGAAACAAATTTTTTTGATCGTGCACGTAAAAAAATATATCCGTTTTAAGCGTGATTCCTTTGGCAATGACGCATTAGTTATCGTATAGTTCTCAGAACCAATCTGTATCCGGCAAAATAAAGAAAAAAATTGGCTGTGGCTTAACTCAGTTATGCCTGGGTGTGCGTAGCGAGAGGTACGGTTAATCTTATTGTTTAGCTTGGTTCTCTCTACGGTTACAGCTTTATCGTTTAGCTTCGTAGGTCTGAGTGTTTAGGTTTGGTTGTTACCTCTCGTTAAGTTATGGTTACATTAAAGACTAGACATTTTTAAAGTGTAACGCATTTATTTTGAAAGTCTTATCATCTTGTTTATCAATTGCCACAAAGACGGCCCGATGGTCGGTGAGGCGGGAGGATAAGGGCTTGTCGTCCAGTGACTTGAACACGTTTCGGCTGCTATCCTCATCTGAATCCACTCGCCTGGCCACTTCGTACTTACGACGCTTCTCGAGGCGTGCGGCTCGTTCTTCTTCCGTCTCCTCGGCTCGCTGCCTCCTCTTGGTTTCGTTCCGACGACGAAGCCTGCATGGCTTCTTTCAGTCTCTCCTGACTCACTTTCCATATCTGCCGACAAATCCCACCGAGCAGCCCTTCTATATATACGATGCAACGCCGGCTCATCCTCTGTTGTTGCAACGCGGCTTCACCGGTCCCTCCTCTGACGTCATGCCAGATTGGCGCGGCGAGCGGCGCTGCCGGCTGCGGCGGTTGCTAGGCAACGGCTCAGCTCGCGCTGCGACCATGCACCGGCCACAGCGAAACGGCGAGAATACGGCCAATGTAGCTCTCGCTACAATAAAACAATCCGACAAACAAGGAATAAACGACCCATCTGAAGTCACGCTCTATGCGTAAATACGCGCGAAAAGTCCGTTTTAAGCGACGGTAACTATTCAGTGGTATTGAAGACCTCTCTGGTGTACGGCACTATGACGCGAAGCTCTTTCTCAGAAGTTGGAGATGTAAAAATACAGATTGAATGCTCGCGACGCCCACCGGCTAGGTAGTATCAAGTACGGCGGAGCGGAGAAATTAGCCCAGACTACCCCTGCTGCCAACTTACTCAAAGCGGCGGCAACTCGAGAGCCATCGCGTCAAGCGCGGCGCATTTGGCGAAGCGGCGCCGTTTGGCCCCCTCTCCTATATATATTCTACCACCGTGTTCGGCACGCTGATTTTATCGGTGCCGTCGACAAGAAAGCCCGTCGCAGTACGACAACTCGCGCTCGTCGGTTGCATCGTTGTCGGCCTGGTACGGTAAAATGGTCTCAGCGACACACTGTGCTGAATAGTCGGCCAATCGTTGGCGTGAGCGTCTTGTCGGTCTCGTATCGACCCGGTGTTACCGCGCCTTATACCCCTGACACACGGGCAAAAGTCCTTTGCAGGAAACCCCATTTGGTACTCCGAAGGACCCTTTGCGGAAAGGAGTTGCGCCGATGACACACGGCATCACACTAACTTCTTTAGCTGGTTCCTCAGATGAACGCGGGAAAAAAAAGCGTTGTTTGTTAAAACAGCGAGAGATAAAACATTTACAAAAAGCTGCGCATGTAGATTACATTTCGTGATTGTAGAACCTAAAAACATTTTTTTCCCAGTTTTGATGGCGTATAATGCGCATATTCGAATTTCAACATGGCGGTGCTAGCGACGTGGTGTGCGCGTTTGAGAGTATAGCTAGAGTAAATCTTGACTGTTTGACAAATCGCATTACCGTTAAAGATTAATACACTTTCCAAGGTAAAAAAAATACTTACGGGGCACAGTAGTTATGCAACACGTTTTCGTCTATTGATGAGTTGTACGCGCTGTATGCGAGAGTACACATTTCCGCTCAAAAAGTAGATGCCCGATCTTCTTTCCCGCAAATGAACTTTGCCGGGAGGGACATACTCCACTGTAGTGTGTAACTGCACTTGAACGCCTTTCCGGTAGATGTCCCCTTACCTAAAGGACTTTAGAGTGCCCGTGTGTCAGGGGTATTAAACGAGTACGTGAAGTCAGGCACACGCTGCCACTACCAGCAAGCGAGGACTGACGCTGTAAGACGACTTCGTCAGCAACGTGATGTTTTCAGGTGACGTCCAAGTGTAACGCAGGACTTTATCGATAAATTTGCTATTATAGCCATCAATGCAAGGTGGCAACAACGTGGTTCTCTGTGCAGTCCGGACGAAGCCCTCGCGTCTTTCTGCGCGTTTTCGGCACCGCACCGACGTCGAGCTACCAGTGGAGCTTCAACGCGGTACACGGCACGAGTGTTTGCAATATCCGCTTCCGAGCGCTTTCTTTTTTTTTTTTTTCGGGGTACTTTTCGCCGAGATGGGGCCGCACGGCCGCGCGCGCGACCTTTCCAAAACATTTCGCGACTAATCCGCCAGGGTAGGGCGCATGCGCCGTCGGGCCGTGAAAAAAGGCGGATTTTTCGTCCTCACCTACATCACCGAACCTAACTCTCTATGAAACTGTCGCACGACTTAAAATGAAATACGCATGCAAAATATGGCACTTTAATCAAACTACTCTCCACCTAACCCTTGAAGCCGCGTAGTATCGTTCAGCTATAGCTTTATCGTATCCAAATGCGCTCGTCATTCAAGTGTAAACGAGATGAAAAATATCCTAAATCTACACGACCCATCGGGGCCTCACTAACTACTCGTCTTTGACCGATTCACAATATTATTCTCATTGCCCGGTTTTAAACGATCATCATACTCCATCTCTGTTCATTTCATCTTGTTTTGACCCCAGATACAAAGTAGTAGTGCCATATTGCTAGACTAATATGCATAGTGACTCTTTATTCCAAGAACTTACGCCGACTGGAACCATTTTTCTGTCGTCGTTGCTGCCATCTAAGACATTACAGACTATTAATATTGCTGTCATGAATGCTGTTAATAAATGCACATATTGTGTTTTTTTATTGCATAAGCTAAAGCATAATGTCCAACCCTTTCGATATTTTATTCCTTTTTCCCGCTGTTTACTGCGCTGGAATAATTATCTTTACCACCCTTGCTACATTAAAGAGAAAATGAGACATCCACCCAATCGTAGCAATTGCTACAAAGGAAACCCATAGGGGTCCTCGAAAGAAAAGCCTTCAACTGCATGGCTTTTTTCTTCAACTACGTGGCTTTTCTTTCGAGGAACCCGTATGGGTTTTGTAGCAATTGCTACGATTGGGTGGATGTCTCATTTTTTCCTTTACTTACTTCTCTCCACCTGGCGGGTTTCCGCTGATCTATTAAGTCACACCCTTCCTACAGTGTCCGCAAGGGCCTTGAAAGTATGTGAAAATAAATAGATAAATATTCAATTGCTCTCTTGCCGCTCTTCCTGAGGACTATCTCAGGACGCTTACTGTCAAGTTGGCATTGCTATACCACCTAATTTTATTTAGTTCACAAGATTTTTTTGTAATTACCAGTGACAAATAGCACTGTTCCGCCTTTTCAGGTGGATTTCTGTAAAAGGCAGAAATTATCTGCATGATAAATCTATATGTCCTGATAGCTAATTTAAGACTATTCAGTAAGTGTTTTTTTATTTATTGTAACATTTTCTATTAACTTTTTATTTATTGCATATGTTAAAATTGCGAAATTGAAACCAAACAGTAGTGAAGTCGTGTCTGTTTAAGAGTGTAATCCTAATACTGGCACCACTTTCGAGATACCCGTCCCCGAAATCTGCAAAAGAAATGCATTGGCGTTGCAGTTATACCAAACGGCTAGACGGACGTCTTTGGGACACTTTACTAATGTACTTCGCAGCACATTTTAAGCACGGATATCTTGAAAGGGGCGTGACTGTTAAATTTTCTGTAAAGGAGACACGACTTCACTAAGGCTCAGCTTCAATTTCGTCATTTCAACACGTATTCTAACGTGAGAAATTAAGTAGTTAATTAGGGAATGTTCTTCATTAGCATCCTGGACATTGCGAGTCCTCATGGACGTGATTACAGCCTCTTTTAGAAATATACCTGAAAATGCTGAACTGAGCTACGTTTCATCGACGAAATATTTAAAAAAAAACTGTTAAAAGCCTCACAATTCCTTAATGAGTCCTGTTAAGATAGCTTCCCTCGACAGATTTCCGTTTGAAGTTTTAAGCCTTGATATTCTCATATTGTACCATCTTTGGCGCTGCGGTCATATATATGCTCCGCAGTTGCTGGGGTCTGAGGGCCAAAATTAAACTGAAGGACTCATAAGGGCGACAGTCGCCAAATACTGCGCCATGCAGGAAGGCCTGCTCCGGCGAAGAGGTGTATTTTGTGAAGCGCAGTGGGCCTATACCAGGCTTGGTTGAGCGCCTGGACTAGTTACAAACCAAGCAAAGCTTCCTTGTGAACCCACCCTCCCGGACATTGCTAAACCGTGGGGGCTGCTGCTGCTTTCCTGCTCAATAGCTCACACATACACACAGAAGACAAAATAATTGCGAACTAATGCTGTAACCATCAAGCCACGATCGCAGGCATACTTAATCTCGTGCCAACACGCTCTTCCAGATGATTGCCGCGTGCGTCACGTCATGTTAGTACGTGCGCGAGAACACGTGAACGCTATAACACATGCGAGCGCGCCTGTCTCCATTATAGGACACCGGTGCAGGAATGAAAACGAGCGAATAAACAGCGAACCTTACTGCTGCCTTCCGGATCGTAGTTCTATCTGACCATGCACCTCTCCTCACCATTCTTCCTTCGACAAACATCAAACAGCGCCTTTGTCCTCGTAACACCACTGCGTTAACATCTCACTGTGCGCACAGCTTGTGATTGATGCATCGCATATAGACGTAAACACTGCGCGACATCAAAGTTGGGACCTGCGCGGTGCATAAACATAAATGTTGCATGGGATTGCACGTTGAATAGGTTGACAATTTCGTTTTATATCATTTATGTAACCGCTTTGCGAAAGCTTCGCTTCAGACCTTAGGCTAAGCCGCAAAACTTTAGTGGCTGTAAACGGCGGCTTGAACGGAGAACCTTCAGTGCAGAAACCTCTACTCTATAAAGTTATTCCAGAGCCTGTCCCTGCGGTGGTCATGATACCCTGAGGTATCTTCGAGGCCAAAAAACGCCATCGATATATCAAGTTGGCTATATCGTGTGTGTCGAAACCTTTCGCGTTATATTGCGTCAGCGGCGCCACAGCTCCCGCATTGAGAAACTCATTATCTCAACAGCATTGTTGACCACCGTCATACAGTTACGTTTGCCTTTTCGAAATATAATAAGAGCTAACTTCACAAGCACTAGTAATCGTATTGACGCAATATGATGACGCAAGTCACGAACAGCTAAAAGACGACTGGCCGCGTCGTAACTTGAGGTCAATGCACAAAATTTAAAAAAAAACATTTTCTTTCTTTACTTAGCTACAACTGGATCCCAACTCGCCTTCTGTGGGTTTCGAAGGAAACCCCTCGGCGACTTTGTCGTACTACGTACGTTTACCACCGCAAACCATTATCAGGCTTTTTTGCAGTCACAAGTAGCAAAAAAGAAAGAAAAAAAAAGTACCTGGTCCATCAAAGTCATCTTAGACAAATTGCCACGTTTCTGACCTGCTTTTACCGAGGTTCGACTGATTTGCACGGTTGCTCAAGTAATTTAGAACACAGAGCACTCATATTTAAGTTAAATTCCGGCGTTTTACGTGCCAAAACCACGATATGATTATGAGACGCATCGTAGTGGGAGACTCCACAATAATTTAAAACACCCGGGGTTCTTTAACGTGCAACTAAATATAAGTGGGTTTCTGCATTTCTCTCCCATCGAGATGCGCCCGCCGCGGCCGGAATCGAACCCGCGACCACCACCCCATAGACCTTTTAATTAACCCGCCTTCAAGCCTGGTCTGCCAGCAAAAAACAAATTAATAAATTCTTCGGTTTTACGAGCCAAAACCACGATATGATTATGAGGTACGCTGTAGTAGGGAACTCCGGATTAATGTTAACCACCACGGGTTCTTTAGCGTGACCCCAATGCACGGTACACGGCCGTTTTTGCACTCTGCCTCCATCAAAATGCCGCCTCCGCGGCCTGATTCGATCCCGCGACCTCCCGCTTAGCATGCGAAACGCCATAGCGGCTATGCCACCTAGGCGGGTGGTCTGCCTGCAAGCCATTTTGTGCGGAATCGTTTGAGGCAGATAGCATGCCGGGTGAACTTTTATCTTCAAAGCCTTGTAGTTCGCAAACGGCAAGTGATTCAGTCCTCCGGCAAGCACTGAGAGCCCTAACTGGCAAAAATTGAATCATTTCCTCCGACGAACCCATAACAGCTAAAACTGTTATGGGTCGTACATGCTCCCGCTAAGGCACGCTTTATATCTGCCAAGTATTATTTTGATAAGTAAGCAATTAACACAATTTTGGTAATCTTCCCCAACGCCCCTAACCACAGCGCACACTTTTAACTTTACCCGCAAATGACCCATGACACGCCCAACATCCACTCCATATTTCATTACGCTAGCTTCTATGATACGCTCAATAAACTTCCGTTGACATTTTGTGCGAACGCTTTGAACACACATTTTCCAACTCATCAGATCGCGGCAACAGTTTCGCTGTAAAAGTGCAGTCGTAAACGCTGCATGGTTTACCGGGAAGTTAAACGTGTTTACCGGTTGCGTTTTTGCTAAATTGCTGCTAAACTTCATCAGTATGGCATCCGTGATTGTGAATATTTGTACGTTGGTTTTTCGAAACAAGACAAGTTTGAGAGAAGCTGCAGCTAAATTCAGATAATTTCTATAGATTTGGAGCTGACCTGCATTCTGCATTTAGAGAGTACTAAACATGTTGCCCAGTTAGGAACAGAGTCAGAAAATAAATTGGATGTTGAGTAGGCGAAGGCAGCAGGGTGGGCTCTATACCTAGCATGCATTTTCGTAATGTTTAAGACTCGTTTTCTAAAAAAACTAGCGCGCCTAGCTCTATAACATTTTGTATCATTCAGTATTTTCGCGCCATTCTAATGAACTGTAATTTTTTTATTGATATGAAATACAAGTAGAGGTTGCCGGCCTTTGCTGGCGCCAGGCTACTCCTGTTAACTTTTCATTAGCCCCATTGCTGGCCATGAACCAACTTTTTTTTTTTCAGAGTGAAACATCGAAGGTCGAACTGTAATGATTTTTTGCACTGAACTATAACCTTATTTTCACAAACAAATTATTGTTACTCTTTTCAAAAAACTGATTTTCACCGCAAATTTCTAGTATGTAATTTTTTTTTCAAACTGTATTTATTCTTGCTTGTTTAAGATGAAATAGCTTCTAAAAAACAAACTTCCGGCCTAACTCTGACTATTCTAGTTCAGTAGCTTTCTGCTTATACCTACATCACGCACAATAAAAACGAACTTTTTATATTTTATTGTCTTTGACATACTGGGCCAAACATCAGAAAAAGAAAAGAATCGGCAGATCCCATGCTTATGGCGAAATATTTCTTAAGCAAAGCTTTCCTTAATGTTTGCAGAAATGTTAACTTAAAGTTACGCAAACGTAGCGCTACTGACAGAATGTTTGTACAACACGACGAAAAGGAAATTTTATATTACGCAAATGCAATGCAATGTTTAACAAGTCGTGCCGCGACCGGGCAAAATTTAGTATAATGAAACAAATGCTGCGATGCATGCAGATGCATGCTTTCAACGCGACACAGACGCACATTTTCTTTACGTTAAGCACCGTGAGAAATGACAGTGTTTGTAATCGCAGATGCGAGTTCAAATAACACCAATTCACACGGTTGCACCGGCGTTACGTCATGACTGCAGGGGATGCACCAAAACGAACTCATGCCTTTCATCTTCTCGAGTCTGTTGTTCTTGCTGTTGCGTTTACTTTGCACCACGCTGAAAAGCAACGCGTGCGTCGAGAAATACGATACGCAGCAAGAGACGTTCTAAGTCCCGATTCTTCTCGCGAATACGTGGTCAATCACATCACCAGTTCTCGATGTAGGCAGTTATGACTCTGTGGATACAGTTGACGAGACGCACACTACGTCTTCTGTGAAGGTCTGTAACCACCGGTACCATCTGTGTCAGATGGTACAGCGGCAACTTCACCAGGTGTACTGCGAGATGCGTGGCAGTCTCGTTCTTATTAATTGCCCCACCGGCACACCTAGCAACTCACGCTTCTATATAGTGACGCACTCTCTGGAAACAGACAGTCGGCCATGAATCACCACTCCACGTCACTGACAGTGCGTAGATGTCCCTTTTGAGCATCACGTGATCATCTTCGATGTCTGGACCGTGAGCGCGAAGATTCTGGACTTTGAACGAGAGGATGGAAACGTCTCGGTTCCGAACTGGTCGCTCCCCAGGGTCGATGTCTTGGCCGAGGCACGTAATCAGCTTGTATTGATTATGCACTGCTTCCACGGAGTTCACACCGAACCAAACATGTACCGCAGACAGTATACTTCTCGAAGTTATTTTTCCCTCCTGCAACATCTCTACGGTTGTTAACTGGATAAAGGAATACCTAAATTTAAGAAGACAGAAAGTTGTGCTTAATGGCAAAACATCCCGTGAAGTTGATGACTCTTCTGGCATGCCCCAAGGATCAGTCATTGGACTACTTTTGTTCCTCATCTATATAAATGATATCTGCTCCGTATTTCATCGCAAATCAGGCTAATTGCTGATGATTGTGTTTTGTACCGGACTATTCATACTACCCATGCTTGCAATGTTTTACAAAATGACCTGTACAAAGTAAATCAGTGGTGCAACAAGTGGCACATGCTCATTAACTTGAAAAAAAAAACGTTCATATGCGTTTTTCAAGGAAAAGAACAACTCTTGACTTCTGTTACCCTTTAATTCAACCAAGCTATTATAAATTCAGGAGCACAAACATCTTGGCGTTTATTTCACACCTGTTCTTTCTTGGAGCCGTCGCATTGATCATATCACAACTAAACCATGCCGCGTTCTAGGTTCCCTGCGCAGAAATGCAAAAAGTTGCCGCTATCATTGTACAAATAAAATGTCCGATCCATTTTGGATTATGCTTGTGCTGTGTGGGATCGGTGGTCGGCACGGGACGTGAACAGTTTAGAAAGAATTCAAAGCATAGCCGTTCGTTTTGTTTTCTCAAATTATACCAGCAATTTCAGTGTTTCAAGAGCAAAAGAAAGCCTCGGTTGGGAACCACTACAGCAACGCAGGAAATACCTCAGAATGAAACTTTTTTACAACATATTCCACTCTCGTACAGGTATAGACCTCGGGAACTATTTTTCCAAGCCTGATTACGTTTCTGAACGGCTGGACCATGAAAATAAGATTAAAATTATGGGGTTTTACGTGCCAAAACCCCGATATGATTATGAGGCACGTCGTAGTGGGGGACTCCGGAAATTTGGACCACCTGGGGTTCTTCAACGTGCCCCTAAATCTAAGTACACGGGTGTTTTCGCCCCCATCGAAACGCGGTCTCCGTGGCCGGGATTCGATCCCGCGACCTCGTGCTCAGCAGCCCAACACCATAGCCACTGAGCAACCACGGGGGGTATGAAAATAAGATTAAAGAAATAGCCTGTAGAACTGAAGCGTATAAAATGTCATTGTTTTCGCAGAACCATAAGCCAATGAAACAAGTTACCATCTGATGTCGGAACGATTCTCTCAAACGATGTATTTTCAAACTCACTACGCCCACTGAAGTAAGATAGCGTTTTTGTGCGGATGTGCGAGTATGAAAATGTTCCGGGTACATGTTCTGTTTTACTTGCGTTATTTATTGGTCCTTTGTTTCCTCCCCCCCCCCCCCCCTCGCTGTAATGCCTACGGGCGCTGTGGGTATTGTGATCAATAAACTTTTGAACATGAGACGCGCTGCTCTCTTAACGCCGCCACCTGTTACCGCTTCACCTCACGTTTGTGCAGAAAGTACTCGCCATGATCGTCGTTGTACATGGCCGCCAAGCGATGTTGTTCCGCTTCTAGTTTACGAGCCAGCAAATGCGCGCGTTCTTCACCATGCTTCGCAGCGTGACGAAGACGTTGTCGTTCCACTCGACGCTTCTCTCGGGCCTACGTCTCTTCTACACTCAATACATAGTTTGGTCCCATTCACGCCTGCTTATGTTGCAAACTTGATTACTTGGTTGGTTGGTTGCCTCTAAATATGGCTCATACCCACTATAGGAGATTGGCCAATGACTTTTTCTTCACCTCTCGGTGGCCGAAGTGGAATCGAAAACAGAACAGACTCAAGAAGGTAGCAGGCCAAAACGCGAATAAAAGATGATGTTCAGCCCCACCAGAAATTACCAAACGAGGCTGTTCATTCGGCCAGATCAACAACGTGATTGCTTTATGTCGAAATGCTCGCAAATGAACGGCTAATTCATATTTGGATTGATACAGGAGCGTCAGTAAGCATAATAATTGAGAATCTAATTTCGCGGGACTAAGTCATTATTGGGAAGCCCGTCAAAGTATACAGTTATGATGGAAGGCCAAGGATAATCGACAAATGGACACCTGTAGCGTTCGAACACAAAGGAAATAAGACGAACGTGGAAGCCCTCTTGATTCATTTTATAGCTCAGCCTCACATGAAAAAATTAAGGATAAATATTTTATGGTGTCCTTGCCATGCCTTTATATTTTATGAATCCTTGCCATGACGTCGCATGACGTCATGGCAAGGATTCGCGCCTGTCGTCTGCTACAGTTCGGCTGCGTCCGGGTACCTTCTGCAACGTTTCTGTTTGTTCGCTCTCGTTCTCTGTGCTGGTGCACTTATGACAGTCCTCTCAAGTATATTTTGACGATGTCTTCGTTCGTCAAAATTTATTGAAAGAGCTTATTTTCTAGACAACAATATATTTCTCGAAGACAACGTTACAGTGCCGGCCAATGGAGGTCCAGTCCAGAGCGGTGTTCATGCGCAGTTCTGCGCAGTTCATGCGCAGTTCTACACTCTGCAGTGGCAGCTCACGTGGATAATAAAAGCATAAACGCAAAAACATAGGATAGAACAATCTAGTTAAGCGACCATACTTGCCGTGGTGCAACAATCATATAAGAAACGCTGCCTATATATGACTTCTACAACCTTTACCTTGATTTTAACCCGCTAAATCTGGTTTGCACCCAATAAGCTATTCATTGGCAAAACATTGAATTTTCGCATTTATTCACAGAAACGTTCGGCAGTAGCACGAGGACTAAATAACACATCAGTATAGATTCTGCCAGTACCGTTTGCTTTTGAACTGCTTCTCAAAATTAAGGCGCTCTTAACCAGTTAACTTTAAGTGGTGGTAATAAAGCTAATCGAGGCTTTAAGCTGTTTACCGAACGCAAAAAGGCATGAACCAATATTTATTCTCTTTTCAGTGCTACACGCTCTACTCAGTTCAAGAATTTAGCGCTGCTGGTTGCTTGGAGAACCGTTCTGACTGATCGGCTTGGCGAAACTGACACAGCTGCTAGGCGAAACTTTTCGGCGAAATATGCCTTTTAGAGCGTATGGCTGCAACCAGCCAGAAGCCGAAGCTTCATTCTTTAGTGGTATGGGACACATAGAAAATATCAGCATTCACCGAAGGAGGTGAAAAATGAAGTGAATTCGTATGAGGCTTGCAGATATATAGTGTCGTCTTTATGAGGCGGGTATACGAGGGGGTCCTTTATGGGCTGACGCAGCGAGTAGTTCTCAGTTCGTATAATTAAACATCATTGTGGTTCGAGATATCGTCATGCAGACGGTAGTTTCGTGACGATGTTGCATGATGTTGCATGCCTCGAGTATGTTATAGGCATTTCAATTGGCGCTGTAAAGGACCCCTTCATGGTTTCAATTCGGAGTTGTAGTGAACGGAAGGTTTTCGCGAACAATGCGCGCCTCGTCATAACGTCATAGTGATGGTCGGTTGCTTTCACTGCGGGAGGTGTCTACCATATTGTCGATAAAGACCGCTTCAGGCCACTATGAAACATTGCATGGCATGTAATGGCTTGGCTCTAGATCTTAACCACGAACCTTTTCTTTCAGGTGATTGCTATACATACATGAAGCGCAGTCGTGTTAACAGCCATGTAGAATGCTTTTTCTGGGTGGATGTTTCGGAAAAAGGTGAAAGTAGTAGGAAATTTTTTTCGCAAGACATGCGCGCCTAACTCTCGTTTTTACGCATTCCTGCAGTACCCACATTTGAGTAGAACAACGCAACCGAGCAATAAGAAGCTTGATGAAAGCTTCGCAGGCAGTATCCTATTCTAACATACTGATTCCATAACATACTGAGTACAGCTTCCCGTGAAACTCCAAGACCAGAAGTGACGTCATCAGTTACCACACTTAGACCAGGAGTACCCGCTCATTACTAATTAAAATAAAAACAAGCTAATTAGAGCTACACACCACCTGACACAGATTGAATGCCCGCCTCACACAGCGGAGGGGTGACGTCACTCCCTCCTCTCTCGCTTCTCTCCAGGCGCGCACCTGCTCCGTCGCTCGCTCGCGCGGCAGCTACGCGCCGGCGCTCATTACATGCTCTCACGTCAGCATCGGAGGGTCGCGTAAGGTGCGCTTCGAGCGCCGTCCGCTAGGGGGCTGCGCGTCGCGCCCTCCTCGCCCTACTTCGCTCCCTCGCCCGCTCCTGTGTGGATGACGGTTTCCCGCCAGTTCCGTTCGCTCGCTCCTCCGAGTTCGGTTTCCCACCCTACACGAGGGTACACCAACGCCGAGGTGCGAGTGCCACTAGCAGACACCTTGGTCAAGGATTAGGGTCGTTTCTCATTTTTTTTTTTAGTATTCGCTTAGATTTAATCTCTTATCAGTTCCTCCGGGCGTTTATTATTGTTTAGAAAATATATTATTTCGAAACTGATTGTTCGACGACCGTAATTAGTCCTTACTTCAATATTTGTCTAAGCAGAATGTCAAAGTATAGATATGTGAAATTCGACAAGCTTTCGGAGAAAAGCAAGTTGTTAGTATTGTGAAGAAGGTTATTTATAGGAGCTAACCTCAGAGTCATTAATTAGCATATATGTCCATCCTTTGCCAGCATTCGGCAGCGTAAGAAGTGCGTTTAGGTTTGTGTGAGTTATGATGGGCCAAGAAGCAGCAGTGTATATTTGATTGTAATAAAGCAAAGTATAGTTGTTTTTTCAGCCACAATGGTAACAAACATCTCACTTTATTTATTACACCTATTGAGTAGGAGCCTTCAGCATGTATGGAATACACGTAATTTATCCTTGCTGATGGCTCTCTAATATAACGCTTAAAAATTTTATGAGCTTACACGTATTAAAGAAGTGTAACAAAATACTACAAGCCGTTGATTGTCTGTAGTCTTAATTTTACAGCGAAGCTGTCTATGGCTAGGATCTGGGATTTTATGGCGAGTGAAAGAGCCAAGAACAAAAGCAAACGCATATCGTCGCTCGCGTCGGCGCTATATTTAACGTTCACATGTGTCTAAAACGATGTGTCTCTGTGAATGTATGACGTAGTTCGTGACGTAGTGTGCGCCTGATAAGGCGCACACACTCTTCTACCGACAACACGCCCGTCATTGTGGTGGTCGATTTCAACGTTGACGTGTCGCGACCCAATGGCAAGTGGCTGCTGTCCTTTGTGCTCAAACAGTTCGGTCTACAGTGTTCTTCTTCTTTCTGGGGGTTTTACGTGCCAAAACCAGTTATGATTATAAGGCACGCCGTAGTAAAGGGCTCAGGTTTAATTTTGACCAACTGGGGCTCTTTAACGTGCACTACAACGCAAGCACACGGCGTTTTTGCATTTCGCCCCATCGAAATGCGGCCGCCGCGGCCGGGATTCGATCCCGCGATCTCGTGCTCAGCAGCACAACGCCTTGGATGACTAAGCCACCGCGGCGGGTTCGGTCTACAGCGTTACGGTGACCCCAAAGTGCCCACGACGACGCATCAACAGTCGTGTATAGATTTGACACTGGCCAAGAATCTAAACAGCGTCGTCCCAGAGCTATTGGCGGTGTATCACAGCGACCACAAAGCCATCATCACTTGCGTAACAAAAATAAAAGACGAAAAAGAAAATTTCAAACACAGAGCAAATTGTGTATCTCTCTGTATTTGCACAAACGATATACATGGTAATCACATAGTTACATAAAATGAGTCTAATTACATATCGTGTAATTACTAAATAGGGAGTAAGAGCTGTACCAACCACCACAGCAGCTTCGTTGGTCCACCACCTTCACAGAGTGGAATGGCCGATGAAATTTTTTGCTCTAGATGACAAGTACATTGTTTTATGCACATTAGGTTCCAAGCTGTTCACGTATATCCGTTTCAATAGTCGTTTAACCGTAAATTTACTTCCCACGTTATACCATGCAGGTATCATGCATGGCCCAGTAAAGCACACATTTCTGCCGTCCGCGCACGCTGTAATTGCTGGTGAGCGTTTCTTATACGACTCGTGCTGAGTTACCCGATTTATGTGTCGAACCACAAAGTTGCAACACAATCGGGGATATTTTGTAGATTCTCAAACGACATATCTTCCACAGGGCTCAGTCAACACCACCTGGATAGCACAAGGCCTGTTCACTCCGATCCATGATGTCATGATACCTGGCCCGACTGCCATAGAATCTAATGCGGGTGCTCCCGAGTAAGCGGCGTTAATTTCGACGTCACCGCTTTCGTCACGCCAGACTTGGAAATGGAAATTTCGAGCCAGGTAACATGACGTCATGGATCGGAGTGAACAGGCCTCGCGCTACCTAGGTGGTGTTGGCTCAGCGAGCATAGCTGGGTTCGAAGCTGCAAGCGCCTCAGTCTAGGTGACCGTAGTTTGTGGCATATATGCACATGCGCACACAAACCGTCGCGCGAGTCACAACAGGCTGCAAGTGGGGATCGCCGACTATGGAAGAAACGCTTAGCCTACTGCATTTCTCGACTCCTCGTCACACAATATGCGCTAACCGTTGCGCTCAGTATTTGTGACCATTATTACAGCGAAGCCGTCTATGGCTAGGAATCGGGATTTTATGGCGTCCGCGCTGGAAAACTCTCCCCTAAAAAGTGAGAGTGAAAGAGCCAACAACAAAATTAAACGCGCCGCTCACGTCGGATCTCGGTTTAACGGCCACCTGTGTCTAAACCTATGTGTCTCTGTGAATGTATGACGTAGTGCGTGACGTATATATATATATATATATATATATATATGTGTGTGTGTGTGTGTGTGTGTGTGTGTGTGTGTGTGTGTGTGTGTGTGTGTGTGTGTGTGTGTGTGTGTGTGTGTGTGTGTGCGTGTGCGTGCGCCTGATAAGGCGACCAAAGGGAGAGGGTTGGCTTCCCTCGGTGCCACCGCGCTAACGCATTCGTGCCACTTCTCCCGCGTTCGTCGTCGTTGTCTGCTTCCAACAGCTGGCTGCGTTGACACTAATCATTCCAGCATAGAATTTCACTTCTGTCGTCGTAATGGGGAGGCCGCGTTTACGGGGGTATGAGCCATTGCTTAAGGGGGTATGATCCATTCATTGTCTAACGTGATGGACAGATTTAATAACAGAGGTGACACGCGAACGTGTGTGCGTACATATCGTCACGATGACCACCAATAAGGACAATAAAGATGTTCGTACCTTTATTCAAAATTCTGTGTCACCTCTGTGTCGTGCGCTAAACAGCTTCGCAGGTCATCCACCTTCACAGAGTGCAATGGCTCGTGAATTTTCTTTGTTCTTTCTGTTCAGGTTAAGTTCGGCTTCAACTCCGACCAAAATTTTGGTTCGGGGACGATTTTCCAAGCAGCTTCGAGTTCGATTGCACACCCTGCTCTTGCCGAGGCCTGCTGTCTATAGGATGCAACAACAATAACGAAACGTGTAACGATGAAGAACAATTGAGAACATATGTCCAAGTTTCAAGACCCGCGTGTAAAGGAAGAAAAAGCACCAAGAAAGATATCGAAAGAATTCAGTAACTTGCTGGTTACGTAGGTGTCCTACGTTGGAAATGCTAGCTATTGAGTTAAACGTGCAAGTGCGGCACAAGTGCAGCTGCAAACATTTCCAAAATAGCCGTGTTCAATACCTTCCCCTGGCTGCTCCTTTTCATTGTTAAGCCAGGTAACGAAAAGAATTACATGAAAACTTACGTCAGCAGTAATGTTACCATACGATTCTGCATTTGCCTATTCTCTGTTACACAAAGGGTGAGGTGATATGTCTTGGTCTACTCTGCGCGCGCGCCCGTATGGCTGCCAAAAGAAATAGTCATGCGACTTCAAAGGAAATGCACTCCAAAATAAATGGACCCCAGAAGAAGTGAACTGACCAAAAATAGCCACGAGGCTCCAGTGCCATGACAAGGTATTCTTGCAGTTATCGCACCTGTATTATTTATTTATTTATTTATTTATTCATTTATTTATTTATTTATTTATTTATTTATTTATTTATTTATTTATTTATTTATTTATTTATTTATTTATTTATTTATCAATTGTAAGCCTTGAAAGGCTCATACAGCAGTGGACACAGTACAGGCGTAGCGTTCTGTCATAAAGGGGATGCATCAAGCTCAGAACAAAAATTCAATGGTTACAATAGACACGCCATGTACGTAAAAAGTAGTTAATGCAAGGAAAGAAAAACAAAATGTACAATGGGCACGCCATATAAAGTTCAAGAAGCAGTTATTACAGAAAACAAAAGGCACAGTGGTTGCGCCGTGTTATGTGCAAGCAGTATCTAGTACACTGAATATTAACATGTGCGCCAATGTGCATCCAATGGACAAACGTGTGAAAAAAGAGAGCGCAGAAAAGTACGAAAGAACGTACGGACCCCGCCGCGTGTGCAAAAAGTTGAGGCATGAAAATGTGCCATTGATATATTTTTTTTTAGAACGCTCAGCCAAGACGACATCAATGCGTTCATCATTCTGATAATGACTCGAGGTGCAATTGGAGTGCCTACACGAATGAGTGCACATATTTTGAACAAACAATGTCACTTGGATGGGAATTGTAGAGTTCCACTGTTAAAGGAAAGAAAAAGGGAAAGAAAAGGGGTATTTTAGTGTACTACGACGCGAATAAAATGTTCTCACACATTTCGCATGGTTAGTTCTACTGGAGTGACGTCCGGGAGGAGGGGGGGGGGGGGGGAGGGGGGGTTACGAGGTCATAGTAAGCAAGATAACGAAACTTCGAACAGGCCAACTTCCTCCGACCAGCAAGTGTTGGTATGCCTGTTTGGGTGCGAAGCTCAGTTATGATGTCATAACTTGAATACTTGGTCTATATGAACCGGAGCTCACTGTTTTTAATCTTTTCTAATGCCAAGTTTAAATATTCTTGATGCGGGTTCCGTACCATGCTACCATGTTCTAATATCAGCCTAACCATAGCCCTATAAGCCGTTAATTTCGCCGAGGTGGGGGCTGTCGCTGTATAGTTTTCTACGTAAAAATCCGAGTTGTTTAAACGCCTGTGCTCAAACGTTATTGATATGTACGTACGTCCAACTTTAACGATCTTGTTATTGTGACACCAAGATACTTTGCTACCCGCCGGGGTGACTCAGTCAGCTAAGGCATTGCGCTGCTGATCACGGGATGGAATTCCGGACGCGGCGGCCGCATTTCGATGGAAACAAAATGCAAAAACGCTCGTGTGCTTGCGTTGAAGTGCACGTTAAAGAACACCAGGTGGTCAAAATTAATCCGGAGCCCTCCACTACGGCGTGCCTCATAATCAGAACTGGTTTTGGCACGTAAAAACCCCAGAAAGGAGAAGATAATTTACTTAGTCAACTCGTTCCACAGAAGTATTCACTAGTTTATATGTGAAATGTGAAATTTAAGGGTTCTTTTTTTTACGTGCTACAATCATACAGATAGTTTTCTCTGTGTTAATTTGCATGCCCCGTTTTTTGCACCAGGTAACCATGTTTTCTAGAGACTTGTTTTCACCCACCGTGGTTGCTCCGCGGCTATGGTGTTGGGCTGCTGAGCACAAGGTCGCGGGATCGAATCTCGGCCACGGCGGCCACATTTCGATGGGGGCGAAATGGCGAAAACACCCATGTACTTAGATTTAGGTTCACGTTAAAGAACCCCAGGTGGTCGAAATTATTCTGGAGTCCCCCACTACGGCGTCCCTCATAATCAGATCGTGGTTTTGGACACGTAAAAACCCTATAATTTAATTTTAGAGACTTGTTAAGCTTTGTCTGTTCATCTACTGTTCTAACAGGTGTGTAAATGACGCATTCGTCCGAAAAAAAGCCTTATTGTTACCCCTTGGACATTTCATACACGTATAGATGTCGGTAATATATACATAATCTATGAGAAACAGAGTTGTCCCCAGTACCGATCCCTGTAGCACATCAGAAAGAACATCAAGTTGGTCTGATTCAGCATTATTTACGCAAACAAACTGAGACCGATTCGAGAGATAGGTTTCAATTCATGAAACAATCTGGGACTTGATTCCAATTGGTCTGAGTTTGAAGATTAGTAAAGTTTGCGGAACGCATTCGAAATAAGCATTCGAAAAATCGATAAAAATTGCGTCAGCTTGTAGTCTTGAGTCGATTGTTGTAGCAAAGTCGTGCATAATTTCTAAATGTTGAGTAACAGTTGAAAGCACTTGCTGAAGCAGTGTTGTCTAAAGTATAATAGGTTATTTCTTTCCAGGTAAGTCACCGTAGCCTTATTTATGATCTGTTCCATTAGTTTGCAACATTGTGCTGGTTAGGGATATTGGCCTGTATGTATCCAGAAGCTGCTTGTTTCCACCTTTGTGAATTGGCACGACCTTTGCGAGCAAGCAGTCCGCGGGAAGCACGGCCATTTCAAGTGATGCACTGAAAATTTTGCGCAGGAAGGGGTACAACTGACCCGCGTATCGTTTGAGGAAAGTGCTTGATAAGTTATCATGGGCCAGGAGATTTTTTAACGTCTATTTGTAGCAACAAGTTCGAAATGCCGGGCTCTGTTATCAAGATATCAGGCATTGGTGGATTCGTATCTGACAAGGGCATAGAGTGACGTGAGCACAGGAGAAAACTGACTGAAAATATGTATTGAACGAGTTAGCGATAGTTCGCGCACCCTCAACCTATATACCGCCAATTTTCAATTTGCTCGAAGCACTTCCCGGGTTTGACAGATACCGCCAAAATTTGCGAGGTTGATTCTCATGAACTCAATTAAAGTATTATAAAAAAAGCTATCTCTCGCGCATCTTAACCTTCCTTTCAGTTCTCGTGAAAGCTGGCTAACCCTACTGGAGTTGATGCTTTTTTTCTTGCGCATCCATTGTACCCTTCTCTTCAGGTGTATGACAGTTCTTGTAAGCCACGGCGTGTACCGCTTTATTGTTTTTTTTTAGCTTCGTAGGAAAAACATTACTTTAGCAATGTACAATCCCACCTTTTAATTTCAACCATTGGTCGTTGGCGTTCGACGTGTTATCGTCAAAATCATCTTGCATAATTTCTAAAAATTCAATGACGCTTTCATCATTTGCATTTGCTTATACTTAACCGCAATTCCGGTGTCAGTACTAGAGTGCCTTGCACCTGTGCCAAGATCGTCAACCGTCAATAAAATCATTTTCTGGTCGGTTATACCCTCTTCTATGCTCAGGTGTTAAAGATGCGGTCAAAAAGACAATGCCTAGCACTGAGCATACTTACCCTTGAACGCGTGTTGACTGACCATTTACAGAGTTTCTCGCTTGAGCTAGCGAGGAACTCTGCATGATATAAAAAAGAAGGTCACAACTTTTGACATCTTTATTGCCAATTAACAACTTATCCCATTCAATTCCTCCCAAATTAACGTCTCCAGCTAGAATTAATTTGGTTCTTTGGTTGATGCGGTTATGTAGGAGTTTGTGCAGCTCTACAAGGTAGCTGTCAGGAGCGCCCGGACATCTGTAGACACCGCTTATTAGTAAAGTGACATCGTTGACCTTTATTTTACTCCATGCGCTCTCATGATCAGCGATGCCAATTTCGCTGCCACACAAAGCGATGCCACTTAACAGCAATGACAACGCCTCCACCACGACCGTCCCGATCAGTGCGTAAAAATGCATAGGAGGGCAGGAACCACCTCAGAATCGTGGATATCTTAATTCCCCAATGTCTCTGTAATTACGATTACATCTGGGCCGTACAACAGCAGCAGTTCTTCAAATTTTGCAAGTTTATTGACAGTGTTTCTCGCATTAAAGCACAATGACGTCAGCAGTGCAGTACTTAGTATTTGTCACTCATTGGAAGTGCTAGCGCTCGCTGTCACATGGAGCTTTCAGCATTGTAATAGCATCATTTTGTTCTCATCGTTATCCCAGACCTACAAGTTTCATTAATCCTTAGTTTGTCAAAAAGCAGTGTGACTTTATCGCCGTTATCCCGACAACCTGCCCAAGCTTTCCATAGCTTCCTGCGTATTTCACCCGCCGTGGTTGCTTAGTGGCTATGGTGTTGGGCATAAAATTCGAATTTTATGCCTGCAAAGAGTGTTACAATGTTGCAGCAGGAGGCAGTGAATGTATGCATTATTTATAATCACGGTCGCCAAACTTTCCAAGCGTTTTAGGCTGAGCACGAGGTCACGGGATCGAATCCCGGTCACGGCGACCGCTTTCGGTGGGGGAGAAATGTGAAAACACCCGTGTACTTAGTTTTAGGTGCACGTTAAAGAATCACAGGTGGTCCAAATTATTCCGGAGTCCGCCCCTATGGCGTGCCTCAAAATCAGATCGTGTCTTTGGCACGTAAAACCCCATAATTCAATTCAATTCCTGTGTATTTCACGAATGTCTGCAGAAAAATCTTCAAAAAGTTTCTTTCCTTTCAGCTTGAAACAATTGCGAAGAACTGTACTTTTATCTGCAAAGTCACAAAAGCGTAGTATGATTGGTCGATCTCAATCTGTCTTTTTTGAAGCCAATTCCGTACACACGTTCCACAGTTCTGACCTGAACGCCTAGAATATCATGCAATATATCTTTGTTACGAGAGATTCCAACGACTGCAGGATTTTCTTTATCGGGCTCTATCACGTCATATTTGACGAGGTTCGTGCGTCGGCTACTATTTTTCAGGACATGAATTTTTCTAGATATTTGGACATCGCTGCGTACAGCGTGCATAGTTGCTTCACACTTGTCAACTTTCTCGTGACGTTGTTCGAGTGACAAGAGGGTCGTTTGAATTTGTGAAAGCCTCTGCTGCACATTTGCCAGACCACATTCTAAGGCCGAGTGCGAAGTTCAGATGTCAGTTACAGCGCGCAATATTTCATCTAGTTTATCGGGGCCAGGATATTTCTGGACGTCTCCACTCAGTTGCAATGGCAAGACAATAACCCGAAGTTATTCCATGATTGGTGAAAGAAGCCCGCGAATGCACGCAAAATTGCCGCGCGACTGGTCGCTCAAGGCAACGTTTATAGATACTTTTTCTATAAACGTTGGCTCGAGGCACGTGTATTCGCGGGCTTCTTTCACGCCCGGAAAAACACTTTTATGTAGCACGTATTGAGCAGTAGAAAGCTGCACCGGAAGTTGTTCATGTTGCTCTACAATTTTCTCATTGACACTTCTCATGTAGTTATAATATATGAGAAGTTGATTAATTATTGAAGGTAATCATGTAATTAGGGTAATGCAAAAAAATATTGTGCAAGCTGTACTACGTACATGGATATACTTTAATACTCTCAGACTCCCCCTGCAGGCGACATTTATTTAGTTACAATTCATAACTTATGGAAACTTTCATTCGCAGCTATTTGACCAAAGGCTGATGCTAATCTTTTTTATTATTATTATTATTCGATGTCATTGAACATTTTACTATTTAAATGGATTTGATTCAAATAATCTTGATGTATCATGCTTATTTATGTTTACTTTGTGTAAAACAGGTACATTTATTTGTTTCTACCGTCCAGTAGGACAACGTCCAAGCACTTACCTGCCCAACGGGACTGCAGCGCGTCATTTGAGATGACCTTCGAAACTGAAGTCTCCTTACACCATTCCTTAAGTTTTTATGCAAATAATATTTAGGCCGCAGGTGAGGAGGCAGGTAAAGGCTTCGTGTTAAACACTTCATGTTTTCAGGCTCGGTGAGTCGTTTTGAAGGTCTTGCCTGGGAATTCATCAACTCTGAGGCCAAAACTTTTACTACAAGTGATGTCACGAGCGAGATGGCGCTGTGTCGCCTACGAGATTTGAGCGATTTTATTAAATCATATAGTAGTACTGGCAGATGTACAAAGGATGTCGTCCTCTGCATATCTCCAGTACTACAATACAGGGCCCTTGGCGACTTTGAGTACTAGCGAGGACTGATGGTCGGGCTAGTTGGTTCATGATCAGATGAAAACAGCGCCACCACATGGGACTAGACTGTGAATACTGTGAGCTCGTGCGTAAAACTACGTGGCGTGTTCGCTGCGGTGGCGCTTGTTGACGTCGAAGTTGTCGATGGTTTCGACGTTGTTTTCCATCAACGACTTTATTGTCTGCTCAACCTCTATTGTGGGTATGTGCCATGTTTGAAGCTTATCATCATCACTGTCATGTACACCTCCTTTGTATCATGGACACTATTTTTTTACGAGAATGACAACGAAGAATTGCACGCAAACAGGCCGCCATCATGTCAAGAACAATTTTTGTAATAACAATATTGTAACGATATGTAACCTTTGTCCACTACAGTATTGATAGTTCTGGCCTCCGAAAAACACGCGCAAACGCCACTGGTCTCAGAGTCTCTGGAGCTCAAAGTCTTGCACTAATTGGCTACCACTGTTGCTGCCATTTAAGAATCCCGGTGATCTGCCTTATACGATATGATTTTACTCCTTGGTTTGCATAGCCACTGGTGAAGTAGGATGTGTGATGGGCATGCTGAAAGCCAGAGATCTACAAGATCATTTTTTTTTCGGAAGTCTGCCGTCCATGTAAGAAGTGTGCATGCCACTCAGGAGCAGCCGCAAGATTTGTTAGAGATGCCGTATGCATGCGTATGCTTGCCTGATTTTAGGTAGTTTGTGTAAGGTGTACTGATTTTGAATTTCTGTTTCGGGCTGTTTCCATGTGTGGTTTCCCATGTATTAAAGAGAAGAAATTAAGTTACGCGATTGCTCAATGGTTACTGCGCTCGACTACCAAATGAACATTGCTTCACTGGCACCGTTTTGAACCTCAGTGGCGGCGGGTTGTGGAGAAGTCTTTATTTTCTTCACGCTGTGGCAATAGCAAAGCTGGTGATGACGAGGTGGCCTGGCGATGAAAGAAAATCATCGTCGTGTGTCGTGGACGACGACAACGGTCCTCGTCAGCGTAACAGAATGGGTGGACAGGACGGGCCGGGACAGACGGTTGGGCGAGGCAAACCCAATTTCCAGCACTTGGCTGCTGTCGCACTAAAACGGAGAAGTAGTACGCTATAGCAACTGCCACCTCAAGGGGTGCAGTGCTTCCCTGCTTTAAAGGAAGGCGGGAATACAAACATTACCGTGAAATACAGGAAGCAAAGAGGGAAGAAAAAAAAAGCTGACGCGTCGCGAAAGCAAAAATCTAAAGTAAGACTACGATTAAGTAAAGAGCGCGGGACAGATAATTTTAAAAATTGCCACAAGTTACAATAAATCAATAATGAAAAAAAAGAACACTCGACAGAAACATATTAATAGGATTCTTCACGCAGTGCCAAAAGAGCATAATTACGAAAATAAAACTGTCTAATACATGACAAACGAGAAGCCAGATCAGTTGCTTTTAAGAAGGAGATGATGGGCTTAGTTGCGCCGAGGCACACGACCACTAAAATGAAGCCGTTCATTAAGGTACACGGCAGGTTATCCGAACGTTATCAGAACTACACGCTCGGCGGGTAAACGTTCACGACTGCTGGCGAAAATGAACGCCAAACTTTTCTTTTAATTTCCCCGCCCAAACTACAGCGCTGGCAAATATCTATATCACAAATTGCAAGATATTTTCTTGTATTTAGGCTATCTTGGCTCAGGGTAGGTTCTTCGATACCTGATGGTTGGCACATCTCGTTTCTTTCTGATGCCATGCCGTCGATCGATACACAAATACTTAGACGCGAGTCGATGCTCTCGCGATCCACGACGTCACGTCGAGCTCGCGCGGGAACTTCAAGACGACGGCGCCACTCGTCTCAATATACGTAACCCAACCCTACTTCCTTTCCGCCGCGTACCATGCGGTGCAAAATTTCCGTTATGAAATCTTTGTTATCGTTATCCGTACACCTCCAGAGCGGCGTTGTATACCAAACAACTATGTTGCAAGTCACTTGCATCAACAGAATGATCAACTTGTAATCCAATCCGAGATATTAAGTTTCGACTCGGCAAACAGACTATAAGCTCCATAGACGTGCGTTTTCCTCATTCATATTTATCTTTTTTTTTTTTTTTGGTCGGACGGAAACACGCTGTCCGCGCTCGCCGCGTATCTTCTGCTTCGCCCAAGCAAGGACCGCATGTGAGAAGCGATAACCGAACGCCTAGGTTGCAGAACAGAGCTCAGAGCCCCCCCTTCGCGTAAAGCTCGGCTCATAAGGAGGCAGCCCATTCACGGCTCAAGTGCGAACGCACTTTTTTAAATCAAGGACGCGCGTTCGTATCTCGTGCTGCAATGTTTTTGACAAAATGGAGTACGTTGGTGATCATTGTGCTAGGACATCACGTAAGTCATGAACGTCGTCTTGTTTTAGTACGCAGTGTGCAAGGGAACACGTGATGGTGTTCGAAGGCAATCTCGGATCCCTCCGCGCGTCGGCATTTGCACGAATTAATTCTTGGCTGTTTTCATCTTCAGATATCCTTTCGCTTCATAGGAGCCTTCCGTTCCTTTTTCTTTTCTTTTACTTTTCTTTTTTTGTATTATTGCTTTCATGTTGAACGCAACATTGGCGTACTCTGAATGCCGTTTCACTTTAGCATGACCAAGGCGTCTAACGTATACACACCATCACTCCTCCGGTCGTTGCTAATATGCGGTCATGCAGTGAAGCTCCTATACCAATATATCATAGTGGCTCTCGCGGAGGTTTATTTTTTTCTACATCGCCAGGGGCATCCTTCTATAGAACTTACATGAAAAATTTCACTTCGAAGACCGAAATTTGAAAACGGCGCGGTGTCACAACAGCAGCTATGCTAACTTGTGATACTGCATTTCGTGATAAAAATTGCGAATGGGCATCCTACAAGTTTATCTTAGAGCTGACTATATTCATTACTTAAATTTACGCACAATACGATTGATTCATGAGCACCGTGCTATGTCCAATAATGGTGTTAGGTAGCATTCAAGAACATTTTTAAATGAGCAATTAAAGCAAGATATCATAATATTACCCTCGAACATATGTCCATGATGCACTTTCTCTATGCGTAAAGTAATTATAAGAAGGTAAACAGGCAGCTTTGCTGAAATGATGAAACAACGGGAAGTGAAGGCAAGCATTGGAAGGTTAACTAGAGGCGCTGTGCGTGCGAAATTTGTAGTCGGTGTTCTCATTGGCGCTGTTTCGGGAATTATATTACATTTTTGCGCCATGAATGATTTGACAAAAGGAACTCAGCCAGGATTTCAATTTGTTTCTGGACGACCAAGACAGCACAATGAATCAGAAGCCATAAACACCCCAGGACATATGAGTATTTATGACATCATTAATGCAAATTTTGGGCTCGTGTTGACGTGATTTCTTTTATGCAAAAACGTTTCCCAATTGGCCGGCATTCGAGTGCCTGCCGTTCATGCTTAGCTAGCCATTGGTGCGATGACAACATGGCTCCTATTAACGAAGCACGTCGTACGCTAATGTGGTTCGTAGGAAGAAAAGACTGCCAATCGTAAGAGCAAACATAATATTAACGAAGGCACCTGACCAATTACACGGAGCGTTTACCAAATAAAAGGTTTTTTTAATTCGGTTCCAGATTCATCATTTCAATTTATCTGAATTCCAGGTCTGCGTGATACAGGTTACGACGCCACTACGCACCTTCCTTCATGTGTTCAAGATTGTGAAAACAAGAGAAGCCTCAATTTAGAGCCAATGTTTCGAAGTATACTTATCTTTGTCAAGGCAAACACGTCTAATTTCCGAAAGGTCAACTCCACGCTGAGGTTTTTCTTGTTCTGTTCACTCCATATTCCTGTGACTCCTCTACGTTGTTCCTCCATCTGTGCGTCAACTCCTTTTTTTTTCTTTTTTTGTTCCTTTTTCCTTCTCCGTCCTTCTTGTCTCTTCCTCCTCATCTTCCCACGAAAGGTTGTCGACCGGATTCATCCCTGTGTGAGCCACTTACCCTAGAGAACTTCACGGGCTAGCGCTTACCCGAGAGCATTCTTAAAAAATGTCCAGACTTACCCAAAAGCCCGAGCCCAGCCCTGCCCGCGGGCCGGGCTTAGGCCAGGTAAGCAATATCGCTGACTCGCACCCGAGCCGGACTTGGACCTAGGAGCTTCGGGCTATAGGGCCTCATTCGGGCCCGAAATATGGCCAGGCATGCTGTTTCCAACTCCGCAAAACTGTAAACAATAAAAGCTACAGCCCTATGAAAATTTGAGGTCAGTAGCGCCTGTTGGTTTCTGGGAAAGCCGGGGCAGGCAGGCCACGGCACAGCAGCGATACATTGCACAGATTAGTGCATTCATTAGCGGCGCTCTTCAGGCCTATACCGACAAGGACGTGTGGACAGCCCGTCGTGTACGTTTTGTGGCTCCTGTGAGACACTTGAACATCTCGTTTTAGAGTGTCCCGCATTCGTTGCGCAGCGCGCATTACTAATTAAGGAGTATAGATTTATGGGGCTGCAATGTGCGACCCTTGAGGATTGCCTCTTTCCAAGGGGGAGCGCTGCAAGACGTGACCAGGCCCATCGAGCCCTGCTAAGTTTTCTGAAAGACACTGACTTGGCCTCCCGTTTATAGACATTATTTGTGTTTTTATTTTGTTCTTTACGAGTCTCCGTCATTTCTTTATTTCCTCTTTTCTTTTCTCATATTTTCATTTCCTCTATTCCCTCTTCCTATAGGAGTAGGCAGGCGTTGTGCCCCTCTCGGTGGCAGTTGTCAGCTTGCTCCCTCCTTAATCCCTTTGTGTCCTTGTGTGTATATGCGTACAAATCAAATAATAATAATAATTCAGTCACTGGTAAAACGGCACCAGTAATCAGCCTCGCCCACTATACTCCCCGCCTTTCTCGTCTTCGCGATACCGGAAAACTCTGGTCAGCGTTGTTTCCAGGTTATAAAGACTTCGTAGTCCTACAGAGATGATCGTGCCCAGGCTAGAGACAGATGACCCGACGTTTGAATGGAGGTGGCGCGGTGAGTTTGACAGCGGCCCCGCCTGTCAACAAGAGAAAGCGCATTAGCCAAGTTGGAGTGGCTGCGAAGGCCGAATTTCAAAAGGGGGCATACGTAGCAGACTCGGAACAAAATGACGACGAGTTATTCTTCAACGCCATTGCAATGGCGTTCAAGGGATGGGAAACTATTTGAATGATGGAAAACGCGCTGCAAAAAAAATCCCTAGACTGTCTTCAGTTGTCCAAAGTGTTTTTCATATAGCAGCCACAAGAGGAATCAGTGAAAGAAGTTTCGATAATAACTGGTTACATTTTTCAAGAGCAGAAGACGAACCTAAAAGCAGAGTCGTTAACAACATTTTGTTGCTGCACAAAAATGTGTAGATCTTCGGCAGCAGTCATTGATGTGCTACTTTGCATTGCCTTCTGTGTGATCATTTTAATACAAAAACAAAAATAAAAGAAATTTGAAACGCGTTCTTATAATAATGAAATAAAGGGGTAGCAAATAAACTCTGGAACATTAATCCACAAATTAAGTTGTGTGCTAGGGCATAGTGCAACGTGTTACAGCTTTCCATTGCAATTTATTCATTATTTGTTCAAGCGAGTTGAATATTCTGCCAGTAAAATATCGCATAGCTAGTCCAACTAATCAAATTTAGACTTTCGGGTGTCCATGGTTCTTAGATAAATACTTTAAGACAACGCGGATGCAGCAAAATTCTAATCAGAAAACTTTAATATCTCACTGTATTTTTTTCTTTTAATCATATTTTCACACATCAAGTGGCTGAACCTTCATGTTCATTGCCTTGTATTTGTTTTCTTGCATTACACGGGTTCCCTGGGAATGAACTTCAACAAACAAGCATCATAGCCCAACTTGATAGGCAAACAAAAGTTACGTTGTCTACGCTATGCATGCAGTATGCTTAGCACCTAACATGTTAAAGAGTCCAAATTTACTCATATTACATAACACGGATGCCTAAATTGTTGACAGAAAAATTGACCCCATTAAAATGAAGCCGGATAAAGCAATAAATTTTGTATGCTCCGTGTGAGAATATGATTGCACAGGAGCGTTACCCTTGCGTGTCACCAATTTCTACTTAAAGGAGCTAAAAGAGCTTCTAGCGGCATTGTGGTATTCTGAAAGCCAATAGACGAGCGAATTTAAATTTACGTTCCTACCAACTTTATTGGCTAGAGTTTCATCACTGTGCATCGCAACGATTATTTGAGGCTCAAAAATGAGATGAAAAGGCTAGCGGTGTGTACGGGACTGTTTTACCCGTGCCTTCGCTATATGGTATATTTTAACTGCGCTAACCCACACGGACAAGGACGAGGCAGACAAGACGTGCGCAGACTCGCAACTGAATGTTTAATGGGTGAAAACGACATATATGCAGAGAAAAATGAATACATCTGATTGGCGATCCAACCATGGATATGTTGACGTCACACAGTAGCATCTAAAAACGCCATCTCGCAATCAGCTAGTGACACCGAAGGTTCGCTTAAGGTGCATTCACACGACTGGACGGAGGAGGAATTTTCGCAGCGGATGGCGTATCATGTGACGCGCGCGTCATCAAAACGTGCCGCCCTCGCCTAGTCCGGCCTCCTCCGCTCGCGGTCCGGATTGAAAATGCTCGCCGGTATTTCCATCCGTCCGTTTGGCGGTCGTCTGCCGTCAATTTAGCGTAGTCAGCGTCAAATCTGTCCACCTTGGACAGATTGGCGCGGCTACGATGGCGTATTGTCGGCTTGAAGCCACGTGTGTTGTTGTGCAGCAGTGACCGCGCGTGCTTTTGCTGCGGTGCAGCGAGAAAGGCGAGTCACGGTTGCGCGCGCATTTCTACTTACTCAGACCGCGCAGCCTGCGTGACCTCAACATGACTGAGGTGCACAAGAAAACGCTAAGTGACGAGGCAACCGTCACTTTTTTGGTTCTTGTTGAAGGATTCACAGCGCTATAGAATACAGAGCACGCCGAGTATGCGAACGCGCAGCTGCTAATAAGCGTTGGAGTCGAGAGTAAGCGCGCGGATTCCGCAAACGGCGGTCCGGCTGTGCGAATGCGACCTAACTCGGCTGTGCCAGATTCAAGTGATGACGTCACTGTTTGTCCGCGGAGCAGGCGGGATTTTGCCCTTGCGTGTGTATCCACCTTTACACACCCACGTGTAGTTTTTATCGTAAATGCCTGAAACAGCTCTCTAGTACTACGGTCCCTATGACGGTACAAAATTCTAGTTTGTTTAAGAAGTGGGAGGCAAGTTTCGTTGTTTAGTTGTTTGGCGGTACTTTTACTATATAGGGACTTTAGGTACGAGTAAAGCCTTTAGGTACGAGTGCTTGCGTCACGCGTGTGTCTGAGCCACTGAGCGCGCGCCGCTGCTGTTCCGGAGGAGATGCGGTAGACGCTTCACGCGCCTGTCACGATTACTTCCTCCGACTTCCGTCGTGAGGCGCCACCCAGAGGGTACTCTCCCCCACGACCGTAAAGCAGGTGTGAACGCTAGCCGACGGGGGAGAGCAGTAAAGGGCAATCAGAGAGAGTGGTGAACCGTTGGATCGGCCGCACCTGGGTGGCATTGAAAAAATAGACGAGGCGCTGGTGAAATAAATCAGCATGCCGTCAAAGTTCACCTCGAGCGCCACCCACTAGCAAGCTACAGTATAGATGCTTCCAAAAGCTCAATACTAGAACTTAATAAGCTGAACATTCACGAAACTGAAGCCGCATTCACAAAGCTTTTCATTCGTAAGTGCTGTTTGTCATTAGCCGGCCGCCTTTGCTAATAATATGAACAACATTACAATTGGCTCGCATCTGCTCTTACGATCAGCTTTGGCGTAAGACCTTTTTGTTTTGTTGTGAATATGAAGGACCTGAAGCGCAGAGACAGTGCCCACTCATGGAGGCCTGCAAGAGCAACTTCACTATCTTTTCAAACAGAGTAAGGCCTTAAGCACTCAATATTCAGCGCTACACTGAGGTTACCACTGCACATTCACTATCTGAAGTCCAATGAGAGAAACCGTCAAACGACTTGGCCTCAGGAAAATATTCGCCCTCTGCTTCGCGACCAAATTTCCGCAGAAATTTTCTCTTTTTGGTGGCGTCACAGTGCCGAAAGGAAAGCGCACTCGCCTGCAACCACTCTGGACATAGGTGTCGTTGTAATTCGGAATAATTTCGTCGGTATTTATTCTCGTATGTGGGATGTAGGAATGAAGCATGCAAGTCAAGGGCCGTGGGGGAGGCGGGGGGGGGGGGTGTAAATGAACCCATAAAACATCTCGTGTGTGAAGGCCCAACATACGAATATGAGAAGATTGCCCTTCGACAGGTTTAGGACACTTAGGTCAGAGGCCTTTTGCGAAAGAAAAGATCTTGGGACCGTGGCCTCGTGCGTCTGCGATGAGCAAAACCACAAAAACGCTGCTGCGATGTTTGAGATGCACGAGCCTCTATTAGCTGTAGAAGTAATGAATGCTGGGCGAGTTGGTATTCCATACTGACGAAAAACAGCGCGAAACAACAAGGGAGGGGAAATGTGACGTATCGTATATCTTTCTCGTCCTCTATATGAGCGCTTGTGATCAACTGAAAGATGCACGCTTCATTGTGCGTGCACCCGTGCAAAATGTGAACTTCTCTTTTAACAGCGGACCTGTTTAATTAAGCCGGCCGTTAGTCCATGGCGCGTCGGAAAAAATGTGGGCCGATCCTGGCGGTAGTGCAGAAAGGGTCTAAGCGCAATCGCTCATACCCCTGTGAACTAGAGAAGCTGAACCTGGCTAAGTTTAGCTAAGCATGGTTGGACTACTTAAGCTTAGTCAGTCATCAATAGCCAATCGATAGCCAATCAATTGACAATCGATAATCAATCAATAATCAATAAATTCCGGTAAATGCTGGGGATGACTTGGTAGTGGTTAGCCTAGCCCAAATAAGTGGTCAATACCTTGCTATAGCCAATCGATAGCCAATCAATAGCTAATCAATAGTCAATAATCAACAAATTCCGGAAAATGCTGTGGATGACTTGGTAGTGCTTAGCCTAGCCCAATAGCCAGGACTAGCTAGGTTCCCATCAGCTCCGCTGTCTCTTTAGCATTGCGCCTCTAGTGCAAGCTACGCAAATTTTTTTCTTCTCATATTTTCGTCCTCTTTCCCTTTCTCCAGTGAAAGGTAGCCTACCATGATCAGCCTGCTTAACCTCCCTGTCTTTTCCTTATGACCTCCCTCTCTCCAGTTATCCCTCTCCTGCATAGCACCCCCCCCCCTTTCCTCCCCTATTTTATACGCCTGCTTCTCAGCAAAACGCAATTCTTCGACGGTACAGAATTGCCATCTGGGCCCATATTCACAAAAACGCCCTTACACCAGAACTGTTCTTACGAACAGATACCAGCCAATCGTGACATTGGACGTATCATTAGCAATGGTGGCCAGCCAATGGAAAAGAGCTCTTACGAACGAAAATCTCGGCGTATTCTACTCCCGATTTCTCTCGCCTTCATTTTAGTGAAATTTAAATTTTCACATAGGCCTATAAGTACGAGTAATCACATTGGTCATTAGGTACCATAGAGGAAAGAAACAAAACGGGAGAGGCCCTGACGTCACGTTTTTGAAGCCGGTGTACCATCTCCCTCTGCGCCTCCAATCAGGGGTTCTGCAGCTCGTCGGAGCAGATGGGCGCGAACTTTGAACTTGCATTGTTACGAGCCGCCGGAAGTGTGTGCTGCTGACGCGCGTCAAAACAAAGCCTACAAAACTTCTGTAGCAGTTTCAGTGAAGCAGACGCGCTCCTGTGTATTTCCGTGGCACGTTGAAAAAGACGACGGAGACCCGCGCCGTGATTGCTTGAGTGTACCTGTAGCTGGCTGACACTCACACTCACAGACCAAAAACACAACTTTCAAGCTTACACACCACACTCCTAAGTCAGCTTTTCTCGCGAACAAAAGGTGCTGCGAGAAAGAGACCGGCGGAAAAATCTTATCTCACTTTTCAGAGGCCGATAGCAGCAGCGAACGCTTCAGGAGCGCGGTTACTATGGCAACGTTGACATTTGTGGTACCCGTCCCAGTGCTCCTCTGCGAAAAACAGCACGTGACTTCCGCCACACTTTCTCCAATACGTCCGTGCTGGCCGGGACCTCTCCTGGGTTTCCTTCCTCCATGTTAGGTACGAAATACAAAAGTCGGAGTTCTCACCGTAACACGTGTTACTACGAGAACTCCGAGAATCTCACTTTGGTATATAGTGGCCAGTGGCGCCAGTCGAAACAGGCTAATATCTAGACTTTAACGTCCATCTATGACCCTACTCCGAACGACACCACTGGCATAGTAATCATCCGCCGCCACTCACGCCACCCCCCCCCCCTCCCACCCTCAAGATTGGCCTCTATGAAGTTGCAAGTTTTTGACGTCACGACTTGCACAGGGCCAATAGTTATAGAGACTCTCTTGATATTGCAATGAGTTGACTGGCTCACAGGGGAAATGTGGATTTCGACGTTGTGTGTAAACTTTACCAGAGTCGTCATTACCGAAATGCGCTCGCGAAACACTGTTGCGCATGCATCCACAGATGTTCATTTAATATTTGTCTCTCTTCTCTTTCTTTTGTGGGCACTTTTTTTGTTTTTCTTGCGAAATAATAATCGCTACCATAAATCTCTGCCATATTTGACTTCTTAACACGTGAAATTAAACTGAGTCTCTTATTGCCCACAACTAATTATTGTTGTGTATGTTTCAATCAATAAATTTCAGGACTGTGATGGGTGGAGAATGCATTCAAGCCCTCCTTTCAACCATCCACGCCGAAGCGGTAGGTATAGAAATTGGGTCTGGTGTACGAAAACAGGGCCATTGGTTACTGTGAAAAATTCACTTTTCTGGACCAATCTTCTCGACCACCCGGGAAAACAATTTGGGACCGGGCGGTTTGCGTCCCCTAACTTTGGGTGCGCAAAGCCTAAAGCTCCCTATTAACACGGTCATCCTTTTCCGGACGCTTTCTAAGCATACACTTAGATGGGAATGAATTATTCAAGAGACAGCGAAAGCCCGAGAAAAGGATGCGATTGACGCCTACCAAAAGGCTTCACTCGTGACCTCCGATGAATCAGTGTGCTGACACAACCACCAGGCATTTTTATTTTACCTGGCGCAATTTGCCTTCGTCAATTTGTCTCCATTTGCACTTTTCTCTGCACATAAAATTGCTCTTTGCTTTGTATACCATCGGCATTTCCAATCTTCACCTCTTTCTCTCTCTCTCTTTTTTTTCTCCCGCACACGTCTGCAATCTGGCAACTTCTGAAACTGACGAGCTCACAATGAACAGACCTCGCTATAAGCCGGCATCCCCATCCACCGGCCGTTCCACCTCGTCTCAATGTGCCAGCGGCTAGCTGGCCTTCATTGTTGACCCAGTGGTTCGGTCCCGGGCATACCGAGGTTGCCAAGTCGCCGCAGCGGATTTCTCGCCCATTCATGAAGCCCACCGTTGGTCACACCACAGAAGGTAACGAAAAGTATACTTTGTAACTCACCTATGCTATTATTACAGTGATTACATGTAAAATAAAGAATTCCGTTAATGGGTGTAACCCATGCTATCTATACAATTGTTATCTAAGGTTGAAGTTGTAATAAAAAAGCTATACGAGGCAAATACAAGGACGTAACTGCAACCGCCAGGCCCCTTTACCGGTGAAATGCCAGGATAGGGATGCGGAATCCTGGGATGTGATTGTGGCGCTATACTCGTACGTGCCTCCTCCTGTGCACCGTATTCGGGTGTTTTTTATATGGTAGCTCCGCAATACATACGACGCGTTGTCGTATCATTGCCGCGCGCTCTCAGACTTTGTAGAGAACGTTGACATCGGTCCCGCTATGCAAGTCGTTCATTTTCCTTTTCGGTCCTGTGTTCTTGATACGTAAAGCTCGATGCGAGAATTTTTAGGAAAATGATTTGTGACGAAGTTGTCCAAGCAGGGTAAGGTTCGCGACGGGGTTAGAATAGCTGCCCAGCACGATATAAAGCTTCATATGGTGACACTTGTTTTGTTCGTACAGCTCACATACCTGCGCGAAGTCCGAGCTTGCCCACTTCAAATCATACCATACGGTGAGTACAACAGTGAATGAAGCGCCCCTCACTCTGTTCGTGACAAAGATACTACGGTAATGCTCAACGTCCTGACAAGAGAACAATAGTTCGTACGATTGCTCTTCAGCAAGAAGGCCATAGGTTTATGCAGCATAGCTTCATGTTCTTGAATGTTACTTTTTGGTCACGTAAATTGCCAGTGCTTGCTCAAAAGACAAGGAGACAGAATTCGAACTTCTGCAGACATTTGCAGCAACAGCGTGTATGCAGTCCAGAAAATTTTCTAATTGACTATAGTATCTCCGAAAATCAAATCAGAAATTCCGAGAAGTGATTTCCTTCCAACCTGGACAACTGAACTAGATGCGACTGACAAAAGATTTCATGCGCAAAATTAGTGAATGTGGATCACCGGAGTCAATTCTCGTATTCGGGGCTACACTTGGGGCACGCGTCAAGTGCTGCCAAAGCATAAGCTAGAAACGACGTATAGAAGCCATTTGTTAGCTTCTGTGCAAATCGCAACACCTGTACACAAATCCGTCTGAACGACAAAGATACGGGAACCACGGGGTAAAACCATTTAATGAGAATCTGCGCACAATGAATCGCTCCTTAAAAGCGCATTTCGGTTAAACAGATTACAAAAAAACGAGACAGAAGCCTGTTAATTTACTAAACAGCAATTTAATTTCGCTGGTAACGAAGCATGTACTTTAATTAAGAAGCTTAGTAATGCAAGCGCGGTGACAGCCTTTTCAAAACAAATTTAATCAATATACCAAGCTAACTGTTTTTCCTGTCCCGTTCAAAATCGTCCCTGCCTACTATCGTATCGTATACGCTTATCATGATGATAGAAAGACTTTCTTTAGCCTCTGAACTCGCAATGCAGTTATGTTTTCACAAACATCCGTTTGCAGCCTTCGAGGTGGAAGGTTGCCACACGAAGGCTTCCTTGAAATGAAAATCACTGGGAAGTGGCAGTCACTCTGTGGTGACGCTTGGAACCAACGAGTGACAGCAATGGCGTGCGCCGAAATGGGCTTCACCAGGTGAGCTTCATCTCGAGCACAGCGGGGCCCCCGCGCTCGTGATTATATTTTCGACATTTTCCCCAAGAGGCGGAGAATACATGCAAAGAAAATATCCCTGGCTGACGGCTCGACAAGGATTCGACGTGGACTGTCCGAAGGAGGTGAACAAGATGGCACACTGCGCCGTTCGTCGAATTATGTGCACCAGCACGCGTCGAATCAGGATTTCATGCCACCGCGATCCCGGTGAGACCTTCGTTTAATAATAACAATCGAGTAAGATCATTGAACAATGTGTGTATAGGCAGCCGGCTTTGCTAGCACCGACTGGTCTACCTAAAACACGTTCTCGACGCTAAATACTAGAATTAGATAGCCGCAGGGTTATTGCTGCTGAAGCTGACATCTCGAGGCGCATCCTTCTCGCAGCATCCGCTTGCAATCCGGGAGAGCATCCCTTCCAGGGCATGTGTCACCTAGTGGTGGGGACACCGAGTCTGTCGCACGCGGAAGCCAAGTTGTTTTGCAAATCGAGAGGCTCTCGGCTTCTCGGCATCAATTCCAATGTCAAGAAGAACTTCGTATCCGAATTGCTGCTGGCCCTTCACAAAGGTAAGTTGCTAAAGCACGTGTTTCGAAAGAGCGTGCGCGTTATCGACTCGTGACGTCGACGACATAGTTCAACCGTTTGACAAAAGACACTGGTGCTTAGATAGACGTTAACATGAAGGCACAAAAACACACGACCAGCGCTATTCCGAGCGACTACGTTCTGGTGGCACTCGTCTTGCAATGTTAGCTGCTTTACATTAAACCCTGCGCCAGCGTCTTTCGTCAAATGCATGTACTAACTATACCATACAGTCTTAGCAACACGCATGCCAAACCCATGTCACAATCTTTATTGCTTGGAGGACTTGACCGCTGGCACACTGACGGCGTTCGCGTCAACGGCGTCTGGATGTGGGAGGCGACAAAGCAAGTGTTGACAGCAGACCGGCCATGGCAACTCCGCGGTGCAATTCCCCCAGTGCCAGAGTGCCTCATTCTGGAAAGAGTCTTCCAAAAAAGCTCCCGCGGAGCATTGCTCAACGACGCCCGCCACAGGTGGAACACGGTCCACTGTTCAGAGAGGCTGCCATTTATATGCGAGAGAGCGGCCTTTCCCATAGGTGAGTGGCTCAACCCTGGCGTCCTTTGTTACCTTATAATTTCTTCTTTCGTTACCCCCTTCCCCCTGTGCAGGGTAGCAAACCAGATGTGCGTCCGGTTAACCTCGCTGCCTTTCTTCTCTTCTACTTCTCTCTCTCTATTTCTTTCTTCGTGCGAAAACACAACACAATTACACGAAAGTGATGGGGAGAAGAGTGTGTGACGTTTATTTGCACGAAAGCTTAGAAATCTTACTGATGAAAACTTACGGCTCCTGCGCTTCTTGCGCCATACTTACCTCGTACTTACCCTCATTGGCTTAAACCGAAACTCATGAAAATTTGTTTGCCATATACTTTTTTATGTGTGTGTTTGTGTGTGTTCCCAGATATTAAGGGAGAACGCTGAGCCCCGGGTTATAAAGTGACCAGCGAAAGCACAAGGGACTTTGTCTTGAGAAATGTTACTCTAGAGAATTGCATTAAATCTTTTTATCGATTTTTTTCTAGGTTGTCGTAAACCTGACGGCGTATACTTTGGCTCAGCGAACGTTACGGAAACTGGAAAGCCTTGTATGCGCTGGGGAAATCCTCGCAATGCCCATTTTGTGAGCAGACACTATCCACAGTCGTACCAAGTGAGTGGCCCACTATCGCTGCCTCTGGTAGTGCTTCCAAAGTACTGAAAGTTGGGCTGATCTTGATATGGATATAAACGGCGCTTGTCTCCACCATGTCGACTTCTTCGGTCATGGTTTACTTTCCGTGATGCCATTACTCCAGAAATGAATTCCTTAGTGCTTTTGCAACATGAGAAAAGTGCACGCCAATACAAAACTTCACAGAAAGCGTCACAACAAAGCCAAGTGCTGCCTCCTAGTGTAAAGAGTAAAGTTTCGTACTTAATGGGAAGGTAAAGCTATAGGTGGGGACACAAGTGGAGTGGTTTAGCCTGCGCCTTGGTTTGTCGTACGTATCCTCACCTACACTATACGTATTCGTGGAGGCGGCGGTCCAGTTTCGCGTTTTTCTGAGCTTCACCCACACAAGCGAGATGTCAACTGCTTTTCTTTTTTTTTTCTTTTTTTTTTATTGAGTGGCGGTGAATCTAATGGTCCAATGGTTATTGGTTTAATTTATTTGATAATTTTTTAGTTATGCACTCAGAGGTTGTCTCAAATCTCAGGTAAACCAACGTCCCATGTTTCCTCACAGCTTGTTAGCTGTTTATTTTACGCGCAGCCCCTCTTTGGGGTTATCTCTCTGAAAATTATATTTTCAATGTGCCGCAGTCATCGCATTTCTTGTTGTCAACCATCTAATAATTGCTTGTGTTCGTACTGGTCAGTATTCCTGGGAAAGGCATATCATGCTCGTGTTATTTTCCTCTTTTGTTCTGTTAAGCGCTACCTGGTGGGTGGCTTTACCACTAGTGGGTGTCGACTTGCACAAAATTCGTCTTACGAATGGCTTTAATTGCCTTTTAACGACAGCTTGCGCCTGGCTGTTTGCCCACTTTTGACGACTGCCTGGCCTGTGCAGGCACTCACTTGATTTGGATACTGGACTGGTGTGCTTGCAGTAATTCTTGGTGATATGTTGAACTTCATCGAAAGTTGGCTTTCTATTCTTTCTGAGCAACAGGAGCCAATGTATGCGGCTTGTTAGCGCATATGTTACTGTATCTTTTAATATTGTAGTACTGCTCTTGAGCCTCTCTGGCTACTACAGAGTATATCTGCGAGCTCCGCGGGGTCGTGTCCTTGCCTGCTGCTTCAGATATTTCTGCAACTTCGGTTTTCTATGTTGAAACGGCACACATCTTCCTCTTCTCGACAGGCATTCGCAGCCGCGTCTCCATAAGTAATAAAGAAACCTACAGCGTAAGTGCTGTTCTAGAATGTTCTAAAATACTTTTAAAATTTAATTATGGGGTTTGACGTGCCAAGACCACGATCTGATTATGAGGCACGCCGTAGTGGGGGACTCCAGAAATTTGGACCACCTGGGGTTCTTTAACGTGCACCGAAATCTAAGTACACGGGTGTTTTCGCATTTCGCCCCCATCGAAATGAGGCCGCCGTGGCCGGGATTCAATACCGCGACCTCGTGCTCAGCCTAAGATGCTTGGAAAGTTTGACGACCGTGATTCTAAATAATGCATACATTCACTGCCCCTCCTGCTGCAACATTGTAACACCCTTGGTAGGGATAAAATTCGAATTTCTAAGTACTAGGTAACTACAAGCTCAAAATCATCAGGACAATGTAATTTGTTCAAGAAATTTTATACTGTTTAAGTGCACACTATCTGAATTACTTAGGTTCGAGATTCGATAACCTATGTCGCTGTCCTAAAATGTTAAGTGTAAGGCCCACCTAGCTCAGTATCGTTGTATGATTGAACGACTTATTTCTGAGAAGTCGGGCAGTCGATCCAACAATCTTTTTGCGTTGTAATGGCTCCTGAGCCATTACAACAGTAGTCTGTAAGTGCTTGTTAAATATTATACCAATAACTGTCAGCTCAGATCAAAATGTCGACTCCGCTAATACTGAAACGTCAGTTTGCCTTTTTTCTTTTGCATGGAATCGAGAGCAAACCACGTAGAAATGGGTGCCACTTGGGGAATTCTGAAGCTATGCAGTGCTTAGACTAAGCACATTGAGTGTTTCAACAAGTTAATAACAACCAGAAAACACCGTGACTCGTGTGTGAAAAACATTGCATGTTTGTTTCAGGAAATGAAACGGCACAACCACTGCCGTTCTCCAGACGGTGACGATACGCCTTGGTGTTTCGTGAACGAATCTGACTACGAACACTGCGATATTCCGGAATGCTCGAAAGTTCAAAGTAAGCATTGCCCGTACAGCTTCATTGTTCAGCGGGAAGAAGTTAAGCGGGAGTCGTCATACTGGGAGCCTTTTTTTTTTTCTAATTTTTCAACAGGCCCAAGTGTTGCCATCGTGCTGATGAAATGTGCTGAGAACGAGTTTCAGTGTAGCCCTGACCAGTAAGTACGGACCAATTTACCCTACCTCCCCCCCCCCCCCCTCCCTAGACGATGAACAAGGTCTAGGGCAGCATTTTTTCCCATAAGACAATCTTCGTCATTCTTTGTGGAAATTCCTTTCTTATCTCTGCGCGCCATGCATTTACCAGCATGTTAAATGCTATGTATACACAATAAATTGGCCAACCTTCATTTTCACATCGCCTTTATTTTGAACGTAACACAGCGAAGATTATTTCACATGTAAATATCAAGTCCTTTTTTTTCCACGCTTTTTCTTTTCTTCCGCCCTCTCTCCCTCTCTTAAGGCCTTTCAGTCCCTCATCTCCTCCTCCATCACAGTAGCGTGTAGGCTACTTTAAACACGCCGGTAGAATTATCCTTTCATTAACCAGCTATCTCTCTCTCTCTCTCTCTCTCTCATAGTGTTCCTAACGGGGAAGTAGTAGGCGCAGAGCGTCGAAAATGTTTTGGCAGCTTCACCCGAAGGACGATCGAAGCATTGACAGCGATATGGCAAGGTTTAGCGATGCGTTTGGACTTCACAGACGGTGTTCTAAATGTTGGCGCAACGCAGCACGCAGGGTAACTCCTGCTGGGCAGTAGGAACAGCACCCTGGCAGCTGCTACCAGGCATCTCACAACACGGACGCAATGAGCGCCGCTAGTGGCGCTCATGAGTCGCACCTCGATAGCGCTTGAGATGAGACCGGCGGGAAACGGTCGGCGTTAGTACACGCCAAGTGAAGTATTAGATGACGTTATCTTGGCGTTTACTGCTCAGACCAGAGCGTACACACAACAGCTTAGCAGAAACACTATAGTGTGCTTAATATAGTGTGCGTGCGCCACTCCGCTTATCTGGAAACCTTCTAACCCTATAGGCGCGCGAGCCGCGCGCATGCGCCGCCAGCGGGACAGCGCGACGACGGTGGTGGCGCAGACGGCGTGAATGCGCCTCCGAACGTTCGTAGAATCGCTATCGCAATAATAAAGAACATCTGCGCAAGATTGGTGAAAATTATTGTTGCGCGACAGAATTGAACGCTAACGTCAGGACAAATTTAAGAAAGTCGCATCACCCTTCCCTTCTTCCTCCTGTAGTATCTTTCTCCACCACCAGATGATGACACCGCCCGATCAGTAATAAAATTGCTCTCCGTCACATATAATCGAAACTGGAGAATTGACATCATGTTTATAATTGCGTAGGAATAAACAATAAAACTGGCGGAGATTTCATAGAAGGAAAAGAAGGGCCAGAAGGTATTTTCCGCCCGATCAGTAATAACATTGCTCCCCGTTACATAAAGTTGAAACTGTAGAATTGACAACATGTTTATAATTGCGTAGGAATAAACAAGAAAACTGACGGGGAAATTCATAGAAGGAAAGGAAGGGCCAGGAGGTATCTTCAGCCAAATTGTACGCACCCTGCCACGAATAAAGAAATAATTATTAGGTTCAGATGTTCTTGACAGCAATGTCTAGGTGAATAAACAGGTTTATTCATGTGTTAGAAAAAGTGGTTAAGGACCCCTTTAAGATAAGCAGACATTCTAAGACACCCTTAAGTTAACACGCTCGGATTATGAAATATCGGATTATGTCTTTAAAAAGCATTCCATGGCCATATAGCCTCTGCTTTTCTATGTTGTAGATGCATTCGAAAAGAGTGGATCTGTGACGAGGACATTGACTGCCATAATGGAAGAGACGAAGCGAACTGCGGTGAGTCTTTAATGCATTTTTTTTCTTCTTTCTTTTTCAAACGAACCTTAGTATGCGCTAGCCTGCGCCGGCGATGTAACGGTAAAAAAAAAAAAAACATTCTGATTCTGACTAGTCGCGCGGCACGTTTTTATATTTCTCGTGCTCTCTTTCAAGTATGGAAAAATTCTTTATGTAGCACGTACTGTGCAACACAAAGTCGGATCGGGAATTATTCAGGATGGTCTGCAATTTTCTCATTGCCTTTTTTGCTCTGAATATAATATTTCAGAAGTTAAATAATTCATAACTAATTCCGTAAGTAGGCGAAACACTAAACATTCAGAAACGCGCCCCACACAATCATGCGTAAGTGCCAAATGACCCATTGGATGAAATGCAGCTCCACTAACCTGAAACCTGGGGTTGTGCGACGCATGCAGTGATGCACCGCTAATGGGCTCATACTGCCTTAAGCAATGGCTCATAACCCCCGTAAACGTGGCCTCCCCGTTACGACGACAGAAGAGCAGTGAAATTCTACGCTGGAATGATGAGCGGCAACTCAGCCAGCTGTGGAAGACGACGACGACGAACGCGGGAGCAGTGGCACGAGCGCGTGCCGAGCGCGAGCATGAGCCGCTTGCTTACCGTGACAACGACTACGACTACAACGACGACGATTACGACAGGAGACGCCGACAGCACGGGCGCATAAGGTGCTTCGCACCTAAAATCCAGCTGCTCTCAGAGCTGCACAGGTGGTGGGCACGCGCTCGTGCCATTGCTCCCGCGTTCGTCGTCGTCGTCTGCTTCCACAGCTGACTGCGTTGCCGCTCATCATTCCAGCGTAGAATTTCACTTGTTTTCTGTCGTCGTAATGAAGAGGCCGCATTTACGAGGGTATGAGCCATTTCTTAAGGGGGTATGAACCATTCATTGTCTTACCACGGCCGCTGGATTTTTTTTTTTTTTATCCAGCGACCGTGGTCTTACGTAGCGGATTTAATTTTGAAGAAATTTCATGGAAATCCATCCAGAATGAGCGCGCTCAGGAAAGGGTTCGTCGTCAACGTGCCGATTCTAGCGTGAGGGCTTCCGAAGCCCAGGCGAAACGTCAGCGAAGATCCGTGGACCCCGAGTTGCGGGAGCGCGATGTTGAGGCCAAACGTCAGCGTCGTCTAGCCCTCCAGGAGCCTGACAACGGTGGTGCATGCCTCGACAACGTTAGCGCCAACTTCCCCGGTGCGATGGCCAGGTTTCAACGCGAGTTTCTCAACCGGAACTTAGGAGCCAGTTGCAGTGCGTGTGACCAGTTGTGGTTCTAGCACAACGTGGTCCTCGTGAGTGCAATTCGTTCGGAGGAACACCCAAGAAACACACGACAAGCTTCGTTTACTCCCCGTTTCCTCGATTGGGGAAGGACTATTAATTTTTTTCTTTAATCTTTCAGCCAGCCTCGTGTGTATTGTAATTTAGGGCATAACTGAATATTACATATATGCGAAATAATGCGAAACAAAAAAACACAACGTCGCGAAAGTCTAGTTAAAATATTATTGTATAAAGTACAACTTCGTAGCGCAAAAAAAAAATGGTTAGACAACAGTGAACAGTTCAGTAGTCCTATTCATACGTGTGAACTCTTTCAGATCGTCTCCTCGAAATGTTCCAGCGGACGCCTATGACTAGAATGAGCAGTTACGAGTCCGCAAGGTATTTTTCTGTGAGCGTCACAAAGGTATATATTGTATTACTCCATTAATTTATCCTGAGTGGGGCGAGCGAGCGAAGCTGTACCCTAGTAACAAATTATGAGTACGCACCCGAGCTCCCTATTGTCATTCACCCTTCTGCTAACATTCTGTTAGCCGAAAGTGGCGTGTCTCTTGCATGCCTTCCCACATGCACGCTTGCTCTCCCCTGGCCATTTACGCCACAATCGGCACATTGCTCCCAGTGTTTCTCACATCTCTAAGGCTGAAGCTATCCCACATAATATTACCATTTATGAAAAAAAAAAGATAACGAAAAAACACGACATGACGATGATGATGATTTCTATTGACATCACCTTTTAAACAAGGTGGTGAAGAGTCACCTAGCCTGCTTGAGCTAATCAGATTTTACTGCATATATTGCACTTTAGCATTTTGTCTGTCTACACTTTATATTCTTTAATTAAAGCATCTATCTCTATGCTGTACAGTTACCTATACTTATAATGACCCCGACCCCATCTTTTCCCTGCTTTTTTTTTTTTTTTTTCACCAGTGCTCTATAACGTCTCTTGCTTATCTCGACCGCTGACCAGTTAAACGCTCCCAACAGCTTTGAATGCCAGCACTTCTCGAACGTCGACGTTCCCTATGCGGATCTTGCCAGGTGAATATCTTGGCATATATTTACGATGTGCTGCGTCATCTCCGGACTTTTGCGGCAGCAGAAACATGCCTCATGGTGTTGCGAATATTCGCTCCTGCGTGATTTTTGTCCTCAGGCAGCCGCTCGTTCCTCAAATAGCAAGGCACGGTCCTTGAATACGTTTCAGCGACCTCTCAGTGTCCTGCTCTGCGTTCTCTCTATAGAAAGCGTTTCGACACTTAAAGTGCGAGCGACGTCTATGTCTGTGCTTATCCTTTACTTTTGTGCGCCTAGTGCGCGGCCAAGTGCGTCAACACAGCGGCCTTCACCTGCCGTTCGTTCAGCTACATGGCGTCCGGCAGCCTGTGTATACTCAGCGACCGCAACGTGGCTCAGACGGGCTCGCTTGTGGCCGACCCTCGGTTTGATTATTACGAGAGCACTACCCACTCCGGTAAGTAGAATAATGCGCACGTCACGTGTACATGGTGGGCGTCATGACGTTGTCCGGTCGACAATGTGTACCGCAAACGGTTTTTTTTTTCTTTTTTTTTTAGCGCCTATCTTGTCCCAGGGACGTCGAAATTGCTTAGTGACATGGGCGTGCGAAGGGCTGATTCCTGGAACGTGCAGAGCTGGCATAGCGAAGGTGCATGCGAGCAGTCACCCACCGGCCGCTGAGCTGCGTGTCCGAGTATCTGTATATAGTGACAGTTCTAGTGACAGTCATACTAATAAGAGTACTTCTCCCCTACCTCGCCCCTTCTCTGCGCTCCAACTCTCCATGACCGATGAGACATGTTCATCAGTCATGGAGTCAGAGCATAAAATGCCTATGTCTCTTTCGATCTGTAATGTTTACATCAAGACTTTAACAGTTGTCATTTTGTGTGACATTTGCATGCGCGTGATACATTAACAGCAATGCTGTTAATACTCCGCGTTAGTAAAGCACTAGACTACGCCTCTGGAGGCTTAGATATATTCATTCGTGCGTTGGCTCATGCCTGGATAGGGCTTGAATATGAACAATAGCACGATACTATTATTGGGCCCGTGGTAACAAAATTTCTGCCGCGTAAGTGACCTACACGATTGGCGGGCGCACGAACGCCGGACAAGAAGTAAACGCTCATATACGTAAGACAACTTGAAAACTACAGGGCTTAATGAGACTTAGTGATCAGACTTGTGCACGTTGCACAAAAAACGTAACCGATTACAATAACAATTACTTTGAAAAAACGTAATTGATTGCGGTTACCAATTACTGCTCCACGAAAGCAATTGAGCAATTACTAAAAAGTAATCAATTACTTTAACGTTACTTTTCTCCGTACATTTATTAACAATGCACAAATACAGTCGATATAACGAGCTTTCCTAGCTCTTTCCATTCGTTCTCTGCAACCCTTAACAGGTTGTTTACCTTCACAAAGGTCTGTTTTGAAAAATTTCTACCTTCATCTACCCTCGTTTTTGTAAAGGCATCTGCAGCGACACAGAAACATATCTCGATATGAGCGCTGGAGAAAAGGGCTGTGTTGTAACGTACGAACACCTTGCACATAATATTGTGCATGGTTACTCAATACAGCGGTACTCAGGTCTGGGTGCTCTATGAAGCGCATCGCTTCATTGTTGCTTTGGGTTAGGAGACGGTGCTCCCGATAAGGCAAGTGAAAAACTGAAAAATCAATCGTATATGATTCCCTAGCATCCAAGTCCAAAGTGACCATCGTTAAAGAGCCATACAAGCGTCGTTTATATTTGTCGACCAACATCTAGTGGACCTCCACCCGGCGCCATTCACTCGTTAGTCAATTAGACATAGACGAGTAATTGTAAGAGACGCCAGAAAACGTCCCCGCTCCTTGAAATGGTGGACAAATCTCTAATGTAATTTATTATAAAACTGCACATTATTTAACCCTAGTATTTTTCGAGTGTTACAATCGCAAAAATTAGTGTATATGAGTCACGTATATATAAACAGATATAAGCACACGCTTTTAAAGGCCAAACACTTCTGTCTGTATCAGAGAAGTCACAGACTGCATTAAGCGAAGAACTAAGCAGCAGCTCTTAGCGCCTCTGTGAACAGCCGCATACAAGCACTTCCAGGAGATACAGAGATACATTTGTTTTAAGAGGAATACTCGGAAGTCGAATGTTTAAGACAAGTGTGCAAATCTGCAAACTTATGCCATGTTCAGGTGATGGAGGTCTAGCTTCAGTACGCTGAGTGTGGCGAGGTAGCACATTTACATGTTTTCATGCCTTTGGACACTCCAGTTACCGCCAAATTTAGGTGCTCAAAGCTGCATGCATCGCCTGTTACACCTTGTTTTGTCAAAAATGTAACTGGTTACATGTAAGTGGTCACTGATAAATGTAAATGAATTACCGTGAGCGTTACTAAGTAAACAAAGTAACCGTTAAATAAAGAAATTGGCGAGAAGTGCAATTGATTACAAGTAATTACGTACAAGTCTGTAAGCAATAGCTTTATTGTCTGCGCCTGCCCGTGGTTGTATGTGCCGCCTGTGCGTTTCCGCCACCGCGTTGTGTGCATCATACTTTTTCACCCCGCAGTAACATGTCCACCGTCAGCCACGCAAACATTTCCAGTTTCTCATTAAAGTCAGCATCGCTCTTTCTTACTGCCTCTGTTGTGAACCCACATCCTCGACCTCAATAGTTCATCGCGATTTAATTTTCTTTTAAACATGTGGCGGTTAAATGTGCAGCGTTGCGCCCATTATTCTCCGCCACATTGCAGGCAACTGCACCGGCATGTTCCGCTGTCGCAACGGCAAATGTATCGAACGACAACTACTCTGCGACATCGCCAATGACTGTGGCGACAGGTCGGACGAAACAAACTGCGGTGAGTTGCCAAGCGACGACGGGCCGCCGACAGGGTTTGCGCGTAGGGTTCACACGATAACCAGCGTCGTCGTTTGCAGTGACCCGGATGGACTTTCAGGTGCGCCTCCGAGGTGGACCCCGAACCTTTCTACCGCAGGCCGAAGGCCGCGTTGAGGTTAAAGTCCACGACCAGTGGGGTCTCGTCTGCGACGACAACTGGGATGCCGAGGCAGCCAACGTTGTGTGCAGGGAGCTCGGCTTCCCGTTGTGAGTAACGTACCACATACGACAAAGGCGACGCTTGCGCTTGGAGCTAGGAAACGCTGAACTCACACTGTACCACGGTCGCAACATCCGATATCGAGTAATCGCTGCCAACGAACCCACGAATCGGAGCTCATTAAAGCAAAAGCGTCTGTTATGTCTTCTACGCGCGCAATATGAATTCAGCCTCTCGCCATAGGAGTTCGTATACTTATACAAGGCTAAACAAAGCTATTGTTAACACAATATGTCAGAATGACCGTTTAGAGCTCTACGTGTATACATTCACGCGCAGCGGTGTCGGATCGTTCCCTCGTGACTTACAGGGGTGCCATTGAAGCAACCAAGGAATCGCAGCATGGTCTTCCTCCCGAGGACATCGTCGCTCAAATATTTATGGATGACGTTCTGTGCGTTGGGAACGAAACGTCGCTGGCGCACTGCTCCTTCCCTGGGTGGAAAAAGCACAACTGTTTCGCCAACGAGACGGCGGGAGTGCGATGCAGAACCAAAGGTACCGTCCACCTGGAAATGAACACTCCTGTCTAAAACTCTCATACATGAACAAGTATTTCTACGACCTATGACCTACAGAAAGGCTGTGTGATCACTTCTTTTGCCTAGCACGCTCTGGCTTTTTCTTTCAGAATTATTTTCAACGTCCTCTTTTGCCAGAAGAAATTAACTTTAAAGAAAACGCTAATGAAGGTGTGTGCGAAGCTTCCATATAGTGAGACATGCTTAGCTCCCTTGACCTAAAACGTAGGCTTAAAGCCATCATTTTAATAAATTATATATATATCTGTACGGCTGCATTTCTCGCATTTATGTGTTACTATACTTATCGATTAGAAAATTCCCCCGGTAACTTGATCGATTACTCAGTCACATAAGTTGGAACTGCATGACCAACGTCTGAAACATTTTCACCAAATAGTTGTTTCTACCATAGAGTTTTCTACTACAATTGGCTGAGTGAACTCTGGCACCGGGATCGTTCATCTACGACGGGAATGATGGTTAGTACATAGATTTGTATAATCTTGGTGTTTGTGGCTTCAGGCGATCTTGTAACTTTGTTTACTGAACTTTGTCTGCCTTTATTGGCCTAAGGTTGGAAGCAATGCTATTTTTCTAAGCGCAGAAGGCAATAAGACTCTGCGAACATGCATAAAACTGCATTTTTAACTTAATACGCTTTCTTTTGGGAATGATCAGTTTACAAAGTCCAAAGCCGTTGGAAGCTAGAAGGACGAAGTTTAGCCAAATCCATGTGCAAGCCATCATTCCCACGCTGGCTGAACGCTTGCAGTCCCGTAGCCACTATAGAGCCAGAGTTACCTCTGGCTCTGGGAAAAACAGTAATTTTTGTAGGAAACTGTGTTGTCCCTATATTATCCAAACGACATGTTCTTGCATAGTGATAGGTTAGGGGGCTCGTATTCAGTTGGCGATCACAGCGGCAAGGCATCTGAGTGGTTATCACTGCGATCGCCATTTCATAAGTTTCGGGCGCAGAAGCGCTGGACAACAAAGAAACGCCTCTTAGGTAAACAATCTTACGTTACAAGTTCGAGAATATGGATCGATGGATATTAAAAACATTGGTCTTAAGCTCAATCACGTAGCTTAAACTGCTACACATATACATATTAGATAAATATAATTAATACAATTATGGTAATTAGCGTATTAATTCATCTAACGTTTCGCGCAAGTATTGTACACCATGCCATGCGACTGAGTCGAAACTACGAAATAGAGACTTGTGCTCCAGCTATACTTTTTGTGTTCTGTTGGCAATTCGCAGAAATAAAATAAGAAAATATTGTATATGAGGCTGCTACACTTGCCGCGGAGTGCCCGTGAAAGTGAGCGGTGACGCAATCTTTCGGCCTCGTTGCAGCTTGCGGGCAGTCAGAGCTGGAGTGTTCCGGAGCCTGCATCCCTTACTACCTCGTGTGCAACGAGCAGAGAGACTGCGCCGACGGCGCGGACGAGGAGTTCGAGTGTGAAAGTAAGCCCAGTCGCGGCACACTATAGCAGCCAAGCAACTCCCGTCGTGGTTCTCAGTATATGCTTCTCCCCCCGAGGTAAGCTGGCAGTCCGGCTGATGGGAGGACCCCACCCGCTCTCGGGGAGGCTGGAGCTGAGCAGACACGGCATCTGGGGCACGGTCTGCGGCGACGGCTTCGGGCCAGCGGAGGCTCGCGTGGCCTGCGCCATGATGGGCGTAGCTAAGTATGTGGTGCCGTCATATCATGCTGCCTCCTTTACAAGCACAACCGATTCTGAAAACACAAGCATCCTGGGGTTTTACGTGCCAAAACCGCAATATGACTATGAGGCATGCCGTAGTGGGGAGACTCCAGATTAATGTTGACCCCCTGGGGTTCTTCAACGTGCAGCCTATGCACGGCGCACGAGGGTTTGTGCGCCACCACAATCGGTAAGCAACCAGCGCTACATGACGCTTCAGCTGCGACGCTGGCCAACTGGTCAGGTAGTGGAGCGCGCACCTTGGCGCATGCGTCTCTAAGTATTCGTAAGCCCACGAAACTTAGGATCACGGGAGAGAGTGTGGAGGGCCAGCGCAGCAAGCGCGTGTGCGCGAGGCGTGTGCCGCGCCGAGGTGTTCGATAGCTGCGTGTGCGGTTTAAGAATGGCTTTGAACGTTTTGCAGAGTTGTTCATTTGAAGTTTAATTATTAAATCTCGTTTTGCCATTCGAAGGCGTTGGTTACTGCTGCTTGCGGCTGGCGAAATACTGCTCCGGGACCCCGAACAAAAGCAAGGACGCTTCAGGGTCAATGTTAATCTGGAAACCCCCGCTACAGCTCCTCTCATACCCCTTGTGTTTTATTTGAGACATTAAAGTTCACCAATCTATCCCTGTTCTTGTTTATTTATGCTTTTCAGAGCAGACGGATCATGCAGGTGAATCATGAGGATTATTTGTCATTTGAGCATCACTTGCATTAGAATAATGTGGTACATATAAAACATTACAGGAACGCATACGGAATTTAGCTTTCATTCTGACTTTGTGCGCTTTTATAAGTTTGCCGGTCCATAAGCGAGCGTTTACAAAACCATCTGCTGGAGATCAATCGTGCTCTGAGGCCATACAGTTGTGCCGCGAACTACACATGTTCACTGTGAACATTAGTAGCCTCGCAGTAACTTAGGACGACTTTACACGAACCGGGATTCTGTTATATTAAGTCATAAAACGACCAAAAGCTACGTATCACTCGTAGTTCGCGCTGGCTCATATAGCGCAATTCCTTTAGTTGAAATACATTGCAATCAACACCCGGTCGATCCTTCGTAACTCCTTCCCGCCAGGCAAACACGTTTATCGCTGCTGCAGGAATGCCTTAGGAGATGAATTTACGATAAGCGGTCTCCCCTGCGTCTTCTCTGGACCTCAATAAACTTATTTCACTCACTCACTTACGCTAAAGACAAGCAAACACACTAACCTCACCTTCGTAACTCTTCTTACGATACATTTACACTGGTCCAGACGGGTTTATGCAATCAAGGCATAATAAAGTGATCTGCTCAAGTTCTTAAAGGCTTGTGAATTGTGCGACTGACTTTGAAGGTTGTAGCGCGTAGCATCGCGTTATTGTGCGCATTTCTCTCACTTCATTTTCTTATTTGTTTCTTCTATCGCATTTTATTCTCTTTAGCCTTTTCCCCAGCACAGGGTAGCCAGCCGGTACTTACATTGGCTAACCTCCCTGTCTTTCCTTCCCTGTTTTTCTCTCTCTCTCTATTGATGCCCGCCGCAATGGAAAATCTACTGCCAAAAGCAGAACGGTCACCTCGTAGTGGTCGAAGAGGGCGAAGTATGCCTGATATTCTACAAAGAGGGGTGCGACTCGGGACGCGTCTTAGCTCTCTGTGTGTGTCAGCAATAAGCTATCAATGCTTGCACAAGGTCCTTCATTTTTTTCTTTCGCTGATGTAGCGCCAGCGCTACCGTGCTTCCCAGCCTTGCCTACGGCCCTGGCAGAGGTCCCATCTGGCTGGCCGACGTGCGTTGTTTCGGCACGGAGAGGTCTCTGGAAGAATGTCGCAGCAACCTTTGGGGACACAGTGACTGCAACCACGACAAGGACGTGGCAATCACGTGCAGCACGGACCACGTCGAGCCGACGGCGCCAAGCATCGCTTCATGTACGTTGGCCTTCGGCCGAATTCTAAGATCCTCTGCGCTCTGTATATCGATCGAAGGCGCGTGCGTCGAGAAAACCCGGCATCTGACGCCAAAAGCAATTGTTCAATTTCAGCTGGCATTCGAAATGGTTAAAAAGACAATTAAAAAGATTATTATTACTCTTCTTCAATGGCAAAACGGCCACTCCGTCAAACGTGACAAAAGACGCCTGGCGATACCGCTTTGAATTTCCCGCGCCAGCAGGCAGTGACGTCGTGAATTTTGACAGCGCCTACACGGGTCTTGTTCACTGATTGTCGGTAAAGGAGGCCTATATTGCATTCAAAATGAACCACAGCCACACAGTGCAGGGGCATATTCGGTGAGACCGAATGGAGTGGTAGGTTCGAGCATCATGCGTCGTCGCTTATACATGCGCGAATACTGTATCTGGTGTTCGTGCGCAATCTGATTTCCGCACAGATAGAGACATCTGCGGAATGCCAAAGTACCAGCCACGGATGGACCAGGCATCGGTGTTGTTCCAGTATCATGCGAACAAGAACAACAGGATTATGCCCCGGAACTTCAACTCAGGTAACACGTTCCAGATGAGGCATACATATCCGATGAAACTAGAAATTAAGCTATAAATGAAACCACAAGACGGGGTTGTGCGATCTACTTGCTTCAAACCTCATCCGCAAAAGCGCGTCCCCGGATACTGCACCTGAATGATGTCTTCTCTGAGCGTCACCGGCACACGTCATCGCTATGCGCTATAAGGTGGCAGTTTTTAAATGAAACGGACTGGAGGATCTGCCAGTGCTAAAGGCGTCTGACTTGCTAACAGGTCGCGTGCATATGATACACCAGCTGTTTTCTTTTATTTCAAACTAGGCAGGGGTATTCGCCCAAATCCCCGAATAACATGCCGGACTTTCAATGAAGTTATCGTTCTTCTTCTTCTTCTTCAAACGGATACTTTAAAAATACCCTGTGACAGGCAGCGCTTTTCCGTATTTTTATATGTATTTCTGCAAAAGGCAGAAACTAGCTGCATGAGAAACCGCAATGTCCAGTTAGCTAATTGCAAAGATTGCAAAGGGCACATGTACCAATTATCATAAATCATAAAGCTAGTTCTCCTTTCGAGATATCCTTCCTTAAAATGTTAAATATATGGTCGTTCTAATTGACAGTTTTCCAAAAGCGCCTCTCTAGCAGTTCAGGGAGATCTCAACCGGAACGCCGATGTATATTGTCACGTAGTAGTGACGCTGAAGAAAACAGCAGAAAAACTGTGAATGACGAAACATGCAGGCGCGTCCTGCGCTGAGCGATAACATTTGTTAGACGGTGAAACGCGGCCACCCGAGAAAGACAACCAAGTACACGTGTCAGTATTTTAGAACATATATTGGGGAAGAATATCTCGGAAGTGGTGCAAGTTTCTACCGGGTGTTCAAAATTAAGCTTTACGGAATTTTTAAAATCGCCTGTGGCAGGCAGAATAATTCTTGTCGTTGAGCTGGGTTATTCGAAGAGGCGGACATTAGTAGCACGAGAAATCGATGCATATTCAACTAATTAACAAAAATTGACTAATGAACGACTTAGTTAATTACTTTACGACACATATTGCAATTTACGAATTGTAGCCGCTGAGTTTGCACGACGCATCCACTTGAAATTAATTTCCGGGATGACAGCAGTTTCGAGATATTATTTCCCAAATGGTGGGACGAAATACATGGGCGTTCCAGTTACTTTTGTGCTTCAATGTATAAAACAGGAGTTTGGTGAAAAGGTAAGTGGAACAACAGTGCATATTTACGGCAAGTTTGATGGCGCATATCTCCAAACTGGTGTCATTCTGGAAATTTATTCCAAGTGGATACGCCTGACAAGCTCACCGGCTACAATTCGTAAATTTCAATATGTGTCGTAAAGTAATTAACTAAGAAGTTCATTAGTCAATTTTTGTTAATTAGTTGAATATGTGATTCGATTTCTCGTGGTACTAATGTCCGCCTCTTCGAATAACCCAGCTCAACGATAAGAATTATGCTACCTGCCACGGGCGATTTTAAAAATTCCGTAAAGCTTAATTTTGAACACCCGGTATATTATTGATTAAGCAGACGCATGACTACCCTAACGCTTGTTTTCAATTTGCACTTGCAACGTGTGCCCTATAGAGAATAATAAAAAAATTGGACGCTTAAGCATCGCCTTTAAGAGTAGAACGCAATAGCGTTATCGGGACCCGTTCGCATCGCAACGCGCGGCTGTATAGTCTGGTAGAAATGCTGGAAAAGGGGTGTGTGTTTGAGTTTCCTCGTAGCAGAATTAGGTTTCCTCGTACATTCAAATTACAATCCGACGCCGAATGGTAAAGTCGTAGTTTATCATTTTCCTGGCGGATTTTTATGTGAGACATTCATTTTTTGTTCACCAAAACCTTGCACCACGTGGAGGGCCTGCGCGGTCGGGGTGGTTGGAGATGATTTTCTCCGCAACCCGCATCGCACGCCGGTTGCCGACGCCGGATTTTCTGCGACACGGGGCCTTTAACGCTGTCGCGTTAAAAATTTAACTAGTTAATAGTTTAATTAGATACCTGGACACTGCGATTTGTTTTGCAGGTGATGTCCGCCTCTTCAGGCAATCCACGTGAACAGGCTGAATGGCATACACTATCCGCTCTATGCAATTTCTTTTTTCAATATATGTTCTAACTAGAATAAAAAATTAACGCAAGCGGTATAGTTGGCGCCTGTTCCGTCACGTAGGTTTATTTGCTGTCGTGATTTCATTCCACAGTTCACTCGTGGCAATGGCAGACTCATCTGCTCATCATGGGCGTGATTTCTTTTTCTCTCTCTTTAACACAATGAACGAACTCAGTCTACCTAAAAACAAATAACCAATCATCATGGTCAAAGTCCACTGCAGGACGAAGGCCTCTCCCAGCAATCTCCAATTCTCGTTCTAGCTGATCTCAAGTGGTTTCTCCGACAGGAAGCATCAAATTAAGTATTTAATTATGGGTTATAACGTTTAGATTAAAGCAATTCATGGGCAACAAGAGTCACTCAAGAATAATTTTGACGACCGACAGGGAACATGACGAACAGAGCTCACCCTCCGGGTTACCACACGTAAATTGGGGGACGGACTGCGGACGAGCTTAGCTCGTTCGCGACTCTTCGGGAGCTCAAGTGCCAGCCAGACTACCGATCGAAAAACAGGCATCTTAAAAATATCGACAACATATCGACATAAAACATCCGCGAAAAAGAGCACGAAAACCGCGAAGTTAAATTTCGTGTCGCACATGTTATAGATAGACGGTCAACGGACAAATTACCCTTTTCTCTCTCTCTCTCTCTCTCTCTCTCTCCTGCGTGTAGCCAGGTCGCAGAGTAGACGCATCAGCGGGCGCATCGTTGACGGTATACCAGCCCACTACGGCGCGCACCCGTGGTTGGTGGACGTGCGACTGCGGGACCTTTCAGGCGAAACACTGCACTGGTGCGGAGGCACCATTCTGACCCCGGACTTCATTCTGACTGCTGCCCATTGTTTCAAGTACGCGCGCTTCGCTGTTTTCTCCTGCTTGAAGCACTCTCAGGTCGAATGCTGTTCTTACATATCGTATTATATTCCTCAAATGCCATAGCTGCTTTGAGGAGAAAGAATGGAGCGACTGTGAGACTCGTTGGTTGCAAAAAAAGAAAAGAAATACATCCGAAGTGCATTTACTCTTCCCGCATTCTTGATTTTTTTTTTTGTATGTGTGTGTGTGTGCGCACGGCAGGTTTTCCCCGAATGTGTCTCAACTGGTCGTGCGCGTCGGACAGTACAAGTTGTACGCACCCGACCCTTACGAGCTCGAGTTCCAAGTTGAAGCCATGCGCGTGCACAAAGATTTCAATCCAGGTGAGCCTGAGCGCACTTGAGTACCAACGCTCACTGTCCTTTGCCATGCACATACTTTATAACGCTAAATAGAAAGCGAGATGGAGGGGGAGGGGCGTATTCATTAATCACATAACTTTTCTGCAACAAAAACTGCATGCCATTGGCCGGCCACTTTCCCTAATTTCACGTTCGTTAGCATGCTTAACTATAGTGCCAACTCTTGCGAATTTCTTTTCTAGCGTATCACCTGCTCTGAGGATACATGCAGATTCTGACAAAAATTCTTATCGACAATCTATCGTTTCTTGCTGACTTCCTATTGCCTTCAATACACTTTCTGTTCGAGAAGCTATCGAATTTCTATTTATACTTTTGTAAGTATCGAATAAGGCTGCTTGCAGGCCAGAAACATTCACCTGTAGTTGTTGGCCTGCAGACCTTCTTGTTTTGTTTTTGTTTTTCTCCTCTTTTTCACTTTTTATCTTCCTCTTTACTAAGACAATGCAGAAGTGTCTGAATGAATCAAATAATGTCAGCGTGCTCCTTAGAAGCATTGTGTGTGTGCCGTTGCACTTTCCCATGTCTGTTTACAAAGAAAAGAAGCGTTACTTGCGTTGCTTTTTCTAAAAGTAACGTTCTTCGTTCTGTTTAAGCTGATTGAATGCAAGGCCCATATATAACGCAACGACACTCAATGACGCGCAATGACATATAACGCAATGACAGAAATAAATCAATTGTACGACAATACGACAATTATACGGCAATTGCACTTAACTTCGTCGTATAATTTCTCAGTTATTTTTTATTTAATTTTTCATACACGCATAGCCATTGAAGAAAAAAACATTTAGCCCGCAATCACAAAAGAAACCACCTGTCCAAAGAACGCAATGGAATGCAGTTCGCGGAACTCACAAACCGACGCTATCTAGGTATATACGTATGACTCAAGTTTCAAGAGTGAACTGGCGCCAAACCGTTGGTGAATCAGTGCAACGCAAACGCTTTCTATTCACAACTGTGCTCCGCCTAATACCTCGTCTCTTGCAATCACATTTTCCGGAATGCACGGAAATGGAGTAGACACTTTCTACAACGACATCTGCCTGCTGAAAATTCGCACCACGGAGGAACACAGGATGCGATTCAATGAGTACGTCAAGCCCGTGTGCCTACCGACGAAGCAAGACAGCTACGTCGGCGGCAGCTACTGCATCATCGCCGGCTGGGGAAAGACGTTCACCACTCAACGAAGGCAACCTCGTAAGTGAGACTACAATTATTGCAGACTTATTTTGTGATGACATGGCTTAAAAGCTGCTACACGCGCAGGGTCGGGTTATCAAAAAGCTGGGTTCCCTTCCTATTGCGTCCCTTCCTTCCCTTCCTCTTGACAAATGTGGCCCCCTTCCGCTATTTTCAGGAATTTGAGCCCAGAGCTGCAGTGCTTAGCCTCGCTCCCCCCCCCCCCCCACTCCATCTATCTCGCGTCATTCACTATAACGACGTTGACGTGCTTTTGCTCGCTAACCGAGTTCATGTGCTGCAACATGAGAGAATGATATGTACCTATACCAATAAGTATGTACTCGAATACTACTCATTAGTCTTACAAGAGACGCCTAGACTATAGAGCGCGCCACCTAACTAAACATTTGAGGGCCATCTTTGTCTCACTTCGTGTTGACTGACATCTACTTCACAGTGAAGAGCCCTCTTCGCCGGACGATCAATACTGATTTATCCTTGTACATTTCTGCGACTCTTAAAGCTCCATCAGGTTTACTGTTGGAAAAAAAAGTCACAGGCCTGCGCGGCACACGCAGCACAGTCACAGCGTAAGCTGGTGGAGCGGCTCAAAGTAGCTCCAATTTCTGCACCACACACGACAGGGTCTTCGCGACAAAGTCTCTTCGCCTCATTTTGACGAGAACGATCTGAACTGTCCGCCCGGCGTCGACGGCGAGCTGCGGCTTGTAATGCTCTCTGCACAGCATTCTGCTGAGCCCGATGATGCCTGATTGCAGCCACGCACGTAGCTCTACGATTCGCTTCTTCAGCAGCGGTTCATACCTTGCGAGGAGACGCCATAACGTGTACCGAATACGTGTACGTGTACAGAATACGTGGCGCACATCACACATTGGGATCGCGTGGATTGCGCGCCTCGCCTGAATCGCATCTCGTCGTCTGCGCCTGCGCACGCTGCGTTTGCAGGCACCTTAACTAGATGGCGCCACCATACTGTTTCGTACAACCTATAAGTACCAAACTTTGGCATACAACGTCCCGACAACACTAAACACATATTAAAACACAACCAGTTGGAGTAAAAAACAGTTACGTTCATACTTTTGCTCTATTGTGTGCTAGAAAAGGGTTAATTATCTGTAAATGATAGCGACTATACTGTTTCGACCCCATACGACTATATTATTCATATTTCCTTTTTAAACATTTGTGTGACTGATAAATATATTGTTGTAAATTTCAATATACATTTCTTTGTGCATTGTAACTTTGTATGCATTTGTGTGATTTATGTATATGTTGTAAATTCTGCTTGTTTTCATTTTACCTTTGTCACGGCGTATCTATCATCTCAACCTGCGCACCTTGTAGAGCTGCTGCCGTGTAACGGTCACCTGGTCCCTGTCAAGCCGTTTTCACGGCTTTTAGCCCAGCGGACCTTCCAGCTTATTGTCTGGTAAATAAAATTTGAATTTGAATACTGGCAGAGGCTGGGGATCGCATTGATTGCGCGCCTCGTCTGAATCGCATCTCGTCGTTTGCGCCTGCGCACGCTGCGTTTGCAGGCACCTTAACTAGATGGCGCCACCATACTGGCGGAGGCTGGGGATCGTCTGAATCGCATCTCGTCGTCTGCGCCTGCACGCCTGCCAAGGGCGCGTTTATTGACCTTTTTCGCGGCGATCCCGTGGGCGCTGCCATGTTTGATCCCGTGGTGACGCGTCCATTGCTTGCCTCAATTGCCTCCGTTGCCTCCGTGTTTAGAATGGATGTGTACGACGCCGGTGCGGCTTAGTACCTCTGTTTCGGGAGATATCGTAGACAGTGACTGGGTGGACGACACGAAGCTTCGGCCACAGCTTCAGAGGACATGTAAAAGCGCTTTCGAAGCTCATTAAGCTTTGTCCAAACGGCCCGAGCAGCGTATATGGTGCTAGCTCGATAAGCGAGGCTAAATATGTATTCGAAGCTGTCCCGACTTTCCGCTCATGAATTGAATCAGGATTATAGTGTTTTGGTCTTCGTTCTTTATTTAACAGATATATTTTCAAGTAGCGGCTTGTCACGTTTCTGACTCAGTAAGGTTCCTCCGTGCGGTCACTATCTGATTAACACTGACAATTGGGCGAGTTGGTGTTCGTGTGTTCTTTCGTCTTTTTGTCTTCCTTGTTGCACCGTTCTGAAGCCATGCACTATCTGATTATTTTCTGCCTAATTGCTCGTGGGTGTGCTCATTTCCGTTAGATTTGTTCTTGCTGTGTACAAGGCATGAAACGTAGCTGTTCTGCACATTGTAATACCTTGTAGCAAAGACGTGTTATCGCTAGTAACTCGCTTACTCTTGTGGACCAGCACAAAACATCCAGCTTCGACCATTCGTACGCTGTCGGTGTAGTATATAACGTCACTTATTGTGCGTATATAGTGCGCATATATTCAACTGTGCGCCCATTCACTTATTCTTGACACGTTGTCGAAAGAGTGGGCATAAGTTTCCGTGCTGCTTGGGGTAGATGTGCGTAGATACTGTGCTGCGAAACCTATTATGAAAGAAAGCGGCGCTACTCCCTTTATCATTGTTTAACGAGCAGTACTCACTCTTGCCGACGTACCGGGGCTGAAGCCCTTTCTTTGAAGATTAGCCATGCAACGCTGGCGGATGAGCAAATTTGTGTATCCTCGAGGAAAGCCGTACATCTCGAAGTGCCGGAAACACGTACGGACAGTTGCAGCAGTGGTCCGCGAACTTGGCCCCACATATTCGTTACATTCCTTAATATGCCAGTCACTATTTTTGCAGCGAACTACTGCACACGTCTTCAACCCACATAATTCAAACCGGCATGAATGGAGCACAGTGCGTTAGCGAAAACTCGGTTGCATATCCGACAGATGATCGCACGGAAGCAAGGTATAAGCGGTAATGGTTTCGTATTCGTGCGCGGTCGCTGAGGAGACGTATGACGCGCCGCCGTAAGCGCCATCTCGTTTCTCTAGAACAAACTCCTCCGCGAAAAGCACGGCCGCCTGGATCGGCGCGCGCGGCGCGGTTGCTACGGCCGTCCCATTCGACGCGCGCCCCATTGAAAACATGTAATTGAGGAAGTTGGCCCGCGCGCCGTGAGGCGGCGCTGTGCTCCCACCCCTCTGCTGACGGCGTCGCGGCCGTGGAGATGCTTGGAGAGATGCGCATTTGACATCGTCCAAGTGGTGAAGATAGGTTGATTGTTGGCCTAAAGTGGCCTGACAGTTGCAAGAAACGGCACGAGAATCAAGGCACGTGGTGATAGATTCTTAAGCCGGCTTTACACAGCGAGGGTGTTTCTTTGTAGCATAATACGATAGAGATGCAGCTAACGCATAGGCTGGGTGTTTACGCGACTTTGTGTGGCGCATTGTACGCGCCTTGAGACGTATTCTGGCGAGTGAGTTGCCGCTGTGCCGAAGCGCTTCCCCTGACTACGCTCGTCATTCTTTTCTTGTGCTCGCTGTTCCCTTCAAAAAGAAACGTATTTCATCATCGTGGTCACTGTATGGCTACGTTCTCGGGTCGAGCGCTGTGTTAACAGAAGTATTCATATACAGAAATCACGGTGGTAATAATAATTTTGCAGTACATTTTCTCCAGCCTGATGTACCGGCCGAATTAATTATTCGGAACCCTTGCATGCGCGTCGCATTTACATTATGAAGGTCCCACGATACATCATTGGTGCTGAAGCGGCTTTTCCTTCAAGCCTCGAACTGCTATATGTTACTGGCAAGTGTTGCTGCTGAAGGCCCTGTGTAACTAGCATATATGCTTTCATATGCATTTCACATTGTTGTACCACATTGAATTGAGGCAAGTGATTTGTTTTTATAATCTCGCCTGAAATTCTGCGTGTAATTTACTGTATTTTTCAAAAACATGCCGTACTGCTGCGTGCCGTGCTGCAAGTCGAGCACCAAGAAAAAGCTTGGTCTAAGTTTTCACGCATTTCCAGTGGAGGAAACTGGAGCAGTGGAGCTTTAATTTGTCCTCACTTAGAGAGCTGCCCTCTGTTTGCTTGCCAGGCAAACGAAAAGCATGCATCAGCGATTTCTTCATGAATTGCAAGCAAATTTATAAAGCCCTACTCTCAAATATTGGCGCAGTCGTTACGGACAAAGCGGCTTACCGCAAAAAACTAATGAGTAAGCCACTGAGCCGAAAAGTTCTCCGCGTTTGAAGGAGTACTGCGAGTGCACAAGCGCTGTGTGTTTGCTATCGTAAATAAATTGTAGGTATTGTGAATGTGTTATGCTGGTAGTTTCGCCATGAATACAAACATGGCATTGAATTATTTACTGATGGCTCAGAAAGTTGCTGAAAAAATGTCTGTCCGTGGCTGTCGACTCAGGTAAGCAGCTTGATACTTCGTGCAGGAAGACGCGCGATGAGTTCGCTTACTTAACACGCTTATTTAACACAATAAACAGCACATTCGCATGTACAGATGCAAGACTGCCGCGACTTCAGCTCTCCATTTAAAAGCACCGAGTCATATCTCTCGCTTTCCAAGGCGTATTTTGACAGTCAATTGGTCAAGCTGGGGAAAATGCAAGTCATAAACAAATGTTTGCGGGCTGCGGATTCGCGAAAAAAAAAATCTTGGTTGCCTCGACAGTCAGCTGGCATTCCTCCTAGCAGATAGAGCTCGAATGCCTTCTCTCGCTTGTAGGCTTTCCATTGGCATGCTGCGCTTGATCGCGCGGAAATAATTTCCCCCCAAAACTTTGGCTTACGAGTGTACGCGTTTCGGGCAGCATCATCCTGACAGAGGCTGGAGTGCAAAGAAAAAAAAATAGCGTCAAGGGACATCGGTGCTTTTGTGTGCCTTTTTGTTCGGCACAACTTCTCGCTGTTTCTTATGAAGTGATATTTTATTATAGCGCGAATTATAGCGCAAATCGTCTCGCGCGCAGCCGTAGCAAGGGAGTTGAGGGGTGGGAGGCGCGCGCCGCGGTGCGGCGAAAGCAGCGGCCACGCCCCTTTCCGCAATTACACCCTCTCCGTCCGAATGGGACGGCCGGAGCAACCCTGCCGCGCGCGTCGATCCAGGCGGCCGTG